>NC_090327.1:114242509-114542509 GCF_035084215.1 Heptranchias perlo | reverse complement strand
AGAATGTACTATACATGATGTTAACCTCCCCAGTTCTAAGCTATGATAAAGTAACAGAATAATAAGAAAAAACACAGAGCTTGGCTTAAGAATTCAACTTTGGAGCTTCCTGTTTAGAAGACCCAAGATTTGGAATGTCATGAATTTCAATGGTGAGGCTGTACTGCCATTACACTACCTGGTGTAAAGCTGTACCTCCGCTAGAGCAACAGGCATCAGCTGTGCACTCACCAGTACAACAGCAGGAATTAGACCATCTGTTCTTTGACCATCCATTGGGATCTGATATTCATCCAGCCAGACTTCCAGATTGTGCATTGTATAAAAGTGCTGTGCAATGTTTAATGTAGAACACATATTTTGCTTGTTGACTGTCACTAATTTACAACCTCAACATGGGCACCATTTGAAATAGAGTAATCTCTAAATCCACTAGAAACAGTTGCCATGAATTTCCAGGGGGTTTTCCCAATCAGTTACTGTCACTTCAGTGGAACATCAGCAGAAAGCCCGCTTATGTATCTATCTGGGGTTTCCGCCAAAGTTTCAGTGGCCGATCTGGACAACCCTTGAGGAGATTGCCAGCGAGTGATTTTGGGAATCCATTTCCATATCTGTAATTGATGCACAGATTGATAACATGGAATGGTGCAAAAAAACCACAAATTTTTAGGGACAAGAAAAGGTTAGTAGGCCCAACAAGGCCATCTTTTTGGAAATTACTCCATTTTCCACTTTCTCACCACATCCCTCAATCCCTGCTCTCTCCAGAAGTACATCCATTTTTTTCTTGAACCCATTTATGCAGTTTGCCTCAGTTGTCTTCATTGATATCTTAATACACAAATCTTACTACCCTTTGGGTGAAAAACAATTCCACCTGACTTCCTAATTCTAACTTTGTTCCTTTGGTATTGGAATCCTTCACTCTAATGAACAATTGGATTAACTTTGTCAATTCCCTTCACGATCTTGAAAATATCAATTAGATCACTTCAAAGTCTATTCTAAAGAAAAGTCCAATTTTTGGAATAATTTTTGTTGCTCATCTTTGTGCACTCTCCGATGGGCAATCATATCCTTCCGATGATTAGGCACACAATACTTTAGATGGTGTCTGCCGCAATAATGCAATGCCATCATTTTTTTTCATGTCTCAAGTGGTCTAATTTGGGTCTTTTCAAATCAACGCAGAATAGTTCAGTTCAGTGCCTGTAAACACTTGGCAAAAATAAACTGATCTAATTTCTCTGATATATCCTTGAAAGCAAACATAGGCTCCCATTGAACCAAACAGATTCTGTTCCCTGTGACATTAACTCTGTGTGATATAGAGTCTAAATGTAATAATTCTGTGCACTGTCAGTCTAATTTTATTCTGGGCACAATCTTAGGTGAAACCTTGTAATTTATAAAATGTTTCAAAAAACAAAGAAAAATAGCAAACTTGAAAGGGCAGTCAATGGCACACTATATTATTGTAGAGATGTTCTGTGCCATAGGATATGGTTTTCTCTCCCCCGCACCATTGCCCACATGATGCTTTCCAAACTTGGAACAGAGGCAAGGAATTACACAAGAGAAGGAGGAAGAACTAATGGATGAGTCAGCCTTCAGTACTCTTGTACACTTAGCAACAGCAGAGGTCGAGGCCTGCAGAACAGGTTGTCCTCCTAACCTCTTGGTTGGGGGATGGCACACGCTACATTGAAAATGGGAGAGAGCAGCATAATATATCAGTATGGCAATATGCTGTGCCGTGTAGAAGGTAAAAACTGTTTTCATATGTGCTTCTTGACCTTGGCGAAGCCATCAAGAAAGCATAGAGCTGAACCTAGAAAATTCCCAACGGGGAGAAAGGGAAAATTGGAGGCAGTCATCCTAACTGCTACTGCTCTCCATCCTTCCTTGCAACTCAATACAAAGCAGGAATGGTTTAAATGAGACTGGGGAACATTCTCCGGCCAACTCTCTCAGCCTTAAAGGAATGGTACTTAGAATTTGGGAAACCCAAAAAGGAAAGAGAAAAATGAATTCAAAATAGATTTTTTTAAATATGTCATTTCAAAATACAACAACTTGGAGGGTTGCTGTTGCCTGTGGAACTGTACGCCACTGAGAATAAGTGCCTTAAGGAGGAGAGAAGAAATTCAAGATGGCAGTAACATCTCAGATTAATGCAGGCAGATTGACGACTGACTGGCCTGAAAGATGACTAGTTTTGTGTAACCACTGTTACAGAAAGCTTTTTGGGACACAGCTGCCTGTATAACAAAAAAAACAACTTGCATTTATATAGCACCTTTAATGTAGTAAAACATCTCAAGGCGCTTCACAGTAGCGATTATCAAACAAAATTTGACACCGAGCCATATAATGAGACAATAGGACTGGTGATCAATTGCTTGGTCAAAGAGGTAGGTTTTAAGGAGCGTCTTAAAGGAGGAGAGCGAGGTAGAGAGGCAGAGAGGTTTAGGTTGGGAATTCCAGAGCTTAGGGCCTAGGTAGCTGAAGGCATGGCCACCAATGGTGAAGCGATTAAAATCGGGGATGCGCAAGAGGTGAGAATTGGAGCAAAGCACAAAGATCTCGGAGAGTTGTAGGGCTGGAGGAGGTTGCAGAGATAGGGAGGGGCAAGACCATGAAGGGATTTGAAAGCAAGGATGAGAATTTTAAAATCGAGGCGTTCCTGGACCGGGAGCCAATGTAGGTCAGTGAGCTCAGGGATAATGGGTGAATGAGACTTGTTGCGAGTTAGGATACGGGGAGCATAAGATGAACTCAAGTTTATGGAGGGTGGAAGATGGGAGGTTGGCCAGGAGAGCATTGGAATAATCAAGTCTAGAGATAACAAAGGCATGGATGAGGGTTCCAGCAGCAGATGAGCTGAAGCAGGGGCGAAGATGTGCGATGTTACGGTGGTGGAAGTCGCCAGTCTTGGTGATGGAGCGGATATGTGGTCAGAAGCTCATCTCAGGGTCAAAAAGGACGCCCAGGTTGCGAACGATCTGCTTCAGCCTCAGACAGAGGCCACGGAAAGGGGTGGAGTCGGTGGCTAGGGAACAGAGTTTGTGGTGGGGACTGAAGACAATGGCTTCGGTCTTCCCAATATTTAGTTGGAGGAAATTTTTGCTCATCCAGTATTGGATGTCGGAGACAGTGGAGGGGTCGAGGGAGGTGGTATTGAGGTAGATTTGGCTGTCATCAGCGTGGATACATGTGGAACCTGATATTGTGTTTTCCACTGATGTCGCGAGGCGCAGCATGTACATGAGAGTACAGGCGGGGGCCAAGGATAGATCCTTAGGGGATTCCAGAGGTAACGGTGCGGGAACAGGAACAGAAGCCATTGCAGGTGATTCTCTGGCTTTGACTGGATAGATAAGAATGGAACCAGGCGAGGGCAGTCCCACCCAGCTGGATGACGGAGGAGACATACCGGAGGAGGATGGTGTGGTCAACTGTGTCAAAGGCTGCAGACAGGTCAAGAAGGATGAGGAGGGATAGGTTAGCATGGTCACAATCACATGGGATGTCATTTGTGACTTTGATAAGAACCGTTTCAAACCTGATTGAAGGGATTCAAACATGGACTTGTGGGAAAGATGGGCACAGAATTTGGAGGCGACAACATTCAAGGACATGGAGAGGAAGGGGAGTTTGGAGATGGGGCGGTAGTTTGCAAGGACAGAGGGTTCAAAGGTGTTTTTTTTGAGGAGGAGAGGCCATGTAAGTTGGCAAGGTTGAGGGGGCGACCGTGAATATGGTAGGGGAGTTTATATGAAGGGAGAGATTAGGGGAGGATAGGTGGGCAGTGAACTCAGAAGAGAACTCAGAAGGACTAGACAGACTAGATGCAGGGAGGATGTTCCCGATGGCTGGGGAGTCCAGAACCTGGGGTCACAGTCTCAGGATACGGGGTTTGCCATTTAGAATCGAGATGAGGAGAAATTTCTTCACTCAGAGGGTGGTGAACCTGTGGAATTCTCTCCCACAGAAGGCAGTGGAGGTCAAGTCATTAAATATATTCAAGAAGGAGATAGATATAATTCTTAATGCTAAAGGGATCAAGGAATATAGGGAAAAAGCGGGAACAGGGTACTGAGTCAGACGATCAGCCATGATCATTTTGAATGGCAGAGCAGGCCCGAAGGGCCGAATGGCCTACTCTTGCTCCTATTTTCTATGTTTCTATGTTTCTATAAGAGAGAGAGCAAGATGAGTTGAGATGGAGGTTGAAGTCACCGAGGATGAGAAGTCGCTCGGTGCAGAGGCTAAGGGAGGAAATTCTAATATATATGTCCAGAATGTAAAGGATTTCACAGTTTTGCAACAAAATGTAAAAATGTTACCCCAACCTCAATGTTTTGTACTGGGCCAATGTTGTCCTAGATTGACAGATTTGAAGGGGAGGGGGACAGGAGCTGTGGAGAGGGAACTGTTACGAATATCGGCAAACATGAGGTTCAGCAGAGGCACCTGAACGGATGGTCTCAATCTTAGTGACAAAGTAGCCCGTGAGCTCCTTGCACTTGTTGTTGGGGGTGAGGGTGGAGGGAGCAGAGGAGAGGGGTTTAAGAGGATGGTTTGTAGTGGAGAAGAGAAGCCGGGGGTTATCTTTGCATTCCAGGATGATTCTGGAATAGTGAGCAATTTGCCAGAGGAGAGCAGGACCCGATAGTGTTTTATGTGGTCCAGCCAGATTTGGCGATGAATGGCTAAACCAATTGTCCACCATAAACGATCAAGTTTCTGTCCCTTGGACTTAAGGGAGCTGAGATGAGGACCACATCGGGGGAATGTCCAGGGTGAGAGTCAGTAATGATTTTAATGGGGCTTAAGAGCATCAAAGCTGGAGGTGAGGGTGTGATTGAGCAGATCGGTAGCTGCAGAAATGTCATGGTGAAATGGAAGGCCAAAGGCTGGAGAGTTGGGAATTTGAAAGTACCATTGTAAGTGACTTGGGGGAGAGTTTTTTCCAGGAGCGAACACAGACTGGGAGGGGGAAGTGGGATGTGGATGGAAATGGATACAAGGAAGTGATCAGAGATGGCCTTATCTGTGATTGACATGATGGGAGTAGCGAGGTCACGTAAGATGACAAGGTTGAGGGGGTAGCCGTGAATATGGGTAGGGGAGTTTGTATGAAGGGAGAGATTAGGGGAGGGTAGGAGGGCAGTGAACTCAGAAGAGAGAGAGCAAGATGAGTTGAGATGAAGATTGAAGTCACCGAGCATGAGAAGTCGCTCGGTGCAGAGGCTAAGGGAGGAAATTCTAATATATATGTCCAGAATGTAAAGAATCTCACAGTTTTGCAACAAAATGTAAAAATGTTACCCCAACCTCAATGTTTTGTACTGGGCCAATGTTGTCCTAGCAATGAATTCCTTTACAAGCATGTGGCATAAGAATTGTTTTAAATATAAACAGAAACCTCATTAATCAGATTGAAGGGAAACGTTGGAAGATTGGCGGAAACCTCAGAGAAAGCTACTTATGTATCAGGCAGAGGGGTGCTCTTCATGTAGGTAGTGCCATGATTGACTGTGTTGTTACTTTATTATATATTGTTTTTAGAGTCACAATACTCAGGATCAAATGATAAAGGAATAACAATTAAGTTTATTATGGTTTTTAACACCTTCACATGCAGCAACTGACTGCTAGCTTACTAACTTCACCTTTAAGACTGACCTACTTGTCCAGTTTTGAACTAATTATTTTTTCAGCTTGGGCTATTTTCTGCAGCATCTTGATCCAATTGATTGGATAGGGATCCCTCTATCACCACTTTGATGGCATGTGCTATCTGCTGCAGTTAGGAGGGACCCAGGAATTTGCAACGGCTCATGTTCAAAGTGACCATTATGGGGATGTGCAGGAAGCAATGTGCTTGGTCTGGTTTGACTGTATACTTGATCACTTAAATTCCATCAGCTTTACCAGTAGGACTAAGCCTTTGGGTGCAACCAGAAAATGTGAAAGTGTGTCCTCCCCAACGCCTCACCAGCATTCTGCCAAGGCTTCAGAGTCCCATTTGTGAAGATGGAACCATCGAATCCATCGACAACCCCTGTGGCTGAATTCCAGTTCAGCCGGAATGACACCATTCACTACTGGTAAATCAAGCACTTCCTACCCAGTCAAGGCACTCCCTCACATTCCAAGCTAGTGTCTCAAGAACATACAATTTGTATTTCCATGCTCTCACACAATACATATACATCAAAGACAGCCTGAGAGAGAGGTGGTGATCAGACCCTATCCAATGACACGTAGGAATCCATTGGTGAGACGCCAGATAGAGTATAAACCTGTAAAAAATTGAAAAAAGGGAAAATTAAAAACAAGCTCCAGATATATCTCACCCCCTGCCGCCTCTCTCAACCCTTGCTTGACTTTTAACACATGAATATGTGTAGCTGGAGTATCTGTGCAAGAGAGTGCAGGGAACACTATTGGACTGAGGCAGTGATGTACCTTCTAAAGCCTGATGGTGGTGTTCTCCCCTGTCATTTGTGAGTGAATTGTACTCTTCACATCTACAGTATATAGGGCAGATGCAGCAAATGTTATTACACTGAACCATACAAAGCTTTGAAACACAATGAATTTCTCATATAACAGGCTACATAAGCTGTTATCAAACAAGAATCATGCAAGTTAGCTCCGAAACAGCTTCCTGAGGGAGATCTTACACTGTGTTACTGGTTTCACTTTCAAGTTTCATGATCAGTAGTATTCATTTTTTTTAATCGAAGCAGCCAAACTATGCTGTTTCATGCTTTGCCCAAGAGATAAATAATTCTGCCCTTAGTGTGTGCTACGACTGGCATCAAGGTATTCAGACATTGGGCCTGAAATTGCTGGAACGGTGTGTTTGGCAGCGCACGCTGTTATTTGGACTTTTCAGCTCTCCATGTCGATCTATCATTACGTTGTAATTTGCTGGATCGTCAATCCATCTTTGGTGTGGCAAGGTTAGTGGCGAATCAGGAACCGCGTGGACGGCACAGCCAATGGCATTCCCCGCAGACCAACCACATGACTCTATAAATAGCTGGGAACAGATGCCATGAGACAGATTGAGGTGAGGCACTGGGAGGTAAAGTGAGCTGCAACTTCTGAAATCAACCTAAATCAACTTTAAATGCTAATTACAATTAAAAAAAAACTTCTTTGAAGGCTGTTTGTAATTGCAATGTTGTATTTAATAAAAGTTCAATTGTTTGCTTAAATCTTGCTCGTCCTTCATTGTGTTGGTGTCACCCATGGAAATACAATTCCATACTTCTTGATGCACCTCCATTCCATTGGAACTTCGGGAGGGGGGGGCGGGTGAGGGGAAGTGGAGAGTCCAGTTGAGGGTAATCATTGTCCAAATGCCTGAGCCACGAGTGACCTCTGGCTAACCTGGCCATTGCAACTGTGCCTTCCTCCAGGAGGCCACCGCCCATGGGGCCAGGGACATGCAGGTCTGGATCATTCAATTCCATGGGCATCTCACCTGCCCTCCTGCAGGGTGAAATTGTGCAGTGTGCAGGAAGCACTACAATCTTCACCACTTTATCAGGGGCATAGTGTAGAACACCCCCAACATGTCGAGGCACTGGAAGCGTGCTTTGAGCACCCCACTTGCTGGATCGCCGCATGTACACGGTTGTACCTTTCCTGTGCTGCGTTGTTGGTGATGCAGAATAGTGTCAACAGCCACGGCTTCAGTGGGTAGGGCTTGAATCCCCCCCCACCCAAGATCTATCCACCTCCTTGTCCCTCCCTGCTGAATAAGTAACGGATGTTGGAGTGGCAAAGAAAAAAGGAGTGATGAGCACTTCCATGGAAGTGCAGAAACCTCAGTTGGGCATCGTAAACAATTAGCACATTTAGCGAGTGATAACCCTTTCTGTTAATAAAAGTGACAGGTTCCTCAAGTGGAGCCTTCAGTGACACGTGGGTCCCAGCGATTGCTCCCTGCACCCTGGCGAAGCCAGCAATCCTGTGGCGGTTGATGGACCTGCCTCTTTGCTGTGCAGGGAACATGTCGTATTTAATGAATTTGGATGCCCTGCGGAAGATAGCATCGGTCACCTTTTGATTGCGGGTCCTCAAAGCTCCTTGGCTGATGTTACAGTGGTCTCCAGTGTCTGACTGGAAGGACTTGGTGCAGTAGAAATTGAGGGCTGTCATCACCTTCGTTGCCACTGACAAAGCCCCGGTTCACTCTACAGCCATGGTGCCTCAGGTCTGCTCCCTCTTCCACATCATCCATAATAATCAGGAACAAGGGAATGCCCAGTAGATGGGCCATTACAATGCTTTTACCTTCCTAGCACATGGAAATAGGTGAGGTCCCTGAAATGAATTGCCTTCAGACACTAACAACACTCTGGATGGCAAAGCTGGCAAGAATACACTGCCAAAAATTAGAGATTTAGGAAAAAAATAGTCTTAGAACAATTCCCAGACTGCTGGGATGGGGCTTCACAGTTTTAATGGTCCCTTTGTTGGCCTCCCCAGCTGAGAGTGATGTGTTGGCCATAAATCATGTCACCACCAGGCCACCCATGCAATTATTTTTCAGACTAACTGGTTGCAGTGCGAATAATTCCGTAAATCCAGCAAATTGGCGATCGCCATCGACTACAATGGAGGGCTAAGCAGTGCAAATGTGCCAGCAATCTATGGCACAATGCAGCTCATGGTGTAACTCACTTACTCCATTATTTCCTGGAACTTTTACTTATTAACAATGGCGCATGCTGTTAATATGTCATTATTATGGTGCAAGTTCTCAGCAATTTCAGGCCAATTATTGTTAACTGAGGAGTGAAGATGCACTGTAATGACACAGAATATAGAAGGTTTCGACTGTACCTCGTGGAAACATAAAACATATCATATGTATATATATATATATATATATATAAAGAATATCACATGTAAAATAAATGTGAATTTTCAGACCTCTCTGATGTGAAATTAAACATGCAGTGACAAGGAAATCGCATCAAACAGAATTATAACTGGTTAGCAATACGTCATAGAGCACTGATGAAAGCAATGGATCCTGATGGATGTTGTTTCTAAAGTCTTCTAAAAGCTGAGATTGTATTCAATCTTTTGTACATTATTCAGTCCAGCTATTGCACTATTAACATTTTTGTAATATGTATAATTTTCCATTGTTACGATTCAGCCCTGTTTCTTGAATCTTCTATTATGCCACATTTGGGCTTATAACTTATGCTGCAGCAGCCATGTTTTGCCATTCAGGTCTGCTACATACAGTAGGACAGCATCACATTACAGGAATATCAGATACTTTTGATAGTATGTGCACTTCCTGTAAGTGTCACACTTATTCCTATCGCATTTTAGCCATCACACTTCAGACATCACACTTTAATAAGGTGTCAGCCGTGGCTCAGTGGTAGCCACAGCTGACATGAAGGTTGTGGATTCAAGTCCCGCTCCAGAGACTTGAGCACATAATCGCAGCTAAAACTTCAGTGCAGTACTGAGGGTGCACTGTTGGAGGTGTTGTCTGTCTGTCCGACTTTCATTCTCCTTTGATTCACCATAAACAATGACACCCCTTTGCATTAAAGCACTGCATCTACTGACTCACTGGGTTAGCCAGAGTAAGGTCACAAGAGATCATCTAGTTGCAAAGTGTTCATCATACGATGTAGTTACACTGCTACTTTTGCATTGATCCCAACATTAACAATTAACTACACAGAGAGCAGAGCTCCATGCAATTGTCCAAACTTGCATGCACAGAATTTCAATGTGACTTACAGTCGATAGCCTGGCTCTGTTGGCTGTGTATTTCACTCTAAAGATACCAGTCTGAGCCTGGTAGCTCTGGTATATTTGCAGCTTTAGAGGTGATATTCTGATGCATGCTTCCAGCAGGGTCCCTTGCCTACCAGCAGTACGTATTGTAAATTTGGCCGCAAGCTGTATCCGATTTTCCGACCATTAATTTAAATGGCTGAAAAATGTACAATGTGCCAGTATTTGGAATATGCGATGTCGGCAGTAAAAGGCTCCCCATGGAAGTGCAACGTTGGAAAATTTCCTCTTGGAGTCTATGGACAGAATTTTCCACAGCCTCGCAGATTTCTCATCCATTGATGCCAATGGTTGAATTATGGGCAGTGCACTCATAATCTTCTAGTAAACTGTCCATTATGTGTTGTAAGGAGAGTTAGCCTTAATCATTTAAGTGAGAGAATGATAAACAAAAGAAATATATCATGGATCCTCAATATTCATTTTTTTAGTATCCTTCAATCCAATTAAAATGAATTTCCAAGATTTCTGTTTTAATATTAGGACTGAAGTATTTGTGAGTCTCAAATATGACCAGATTTACAGACTATTTTCATCATCATTAGTTCATCATCTTCTATTCTGAATACCTGAATTGGCTGCTATATAATTGCCTAAAATGGCCACAGCGAGCTTTTACCAGTGATTTAGCTAGATCTCCTTCCTAAATTGATACTTAAATAACAATTCAAATTTCACAGCTCTGCATAGCACAGGAATGGCGATATATCTCCAAGTCAGGATGATGTGTAACTTGGAGGAGAACTTTGAGGAGATGGCGTTCTCATGCACCTGCTGCCCTTGTCCTTCTAGGTGGTGTTGGTCATGCATTTGGGAGGTGTTGCTGAAGAAGCCTGGTGACTTGCTGTAGTGCATCCTATAGATAGTACACACTGCAGCCAGAGTACGCCCATGGTTGAGAAGCTGGATGTTTAAGCTGTGGATGGGCAGCTGATGAAGCAGATTGCTTTGTTCTAGATGGTGTCGAGCTTCTTCAGTGCTGTTGCAGCTGTGCCCATCCAGGCAAGTGAAGAGTATTCCATCACACCCCTGACTTGTGACTTATAAGTATTGGAAAGGCTTTGGGGAGTCAGTAGGTGAGCCATGTGCCACAGAATACCCAGCCTTTTCCATGGTCTAGTAGCCTCAGCATTTATGTGGCTGGTCCAGTTCAGTTTCCAATCAAGGGTGCAATATTTGTGGTGGGAGTCGAATAAGATGGCTTTGGTCTTACGAATGTTTTGCTGGAAGAAATTGAGGCTCATTCCAGACTGGATGTCAGACAAGCAATCTGACTATATAGAGGCAGTGAAGGGGTTGAGATAGGTGGTGGAGAGATATCATAGAATCATAGAATAATACAGCACGTAAGGAGGCCATTCAGCCCATTGTGCCTCTTTGAAAGAACTATCCAAATAGTCCCATTCCCCTGCTTTTTCCCCATAGCCCTGCAAATTTTTCCTTTTCAAATATATATCCAATTCCCTTTCGAAAGTTAATATTGAATCTGTTTCCACCACCCTTTCAGGCAGTGCATTCCAGGTCATAACAACTCACAGTGTAAAAACATTTCTCCACATCTCCCCCCCTGGCTTTTTTGCCAATTATCTTAAATCTGTATCCTCTAGTTACCGATCCTCCTGCCAGTGGGAAACAGTTTCTTCCTATTTACTCTATCAAAACCCCTCATAATTTTGATCACCTCTATTAAATCTCCCCTTATCCTTCTTTGCTCCAAGGAGAACAGTCCTATCTTCTCTAGTCTCCCCATAAAGCCATAAGAACATAGGAGATAGGAGCAGGAGTAGGCCATTTGGCCCTTTGAGCCTACTCCGCCATTTAATGAGATCATGGCTGATCTGACTTTTACCTCAACTCCACTTTCTCACCCTTTCCCCATATCCTTTGACTCCCTTGCTGATCAAAAATTTGTCTGACTCAGCCTCCACAGCTTTTAGGGGTAAAGAATTCCAAAGATTCACAACCCTCTGGGAGATGAAATTTCTCCTCATTTCCATCTTAAATGGGCGACCCCTTATTCTGAGACTATGCCCCCTAGTTTTAGATTCCTCCATGAGGGTAACATCCTCTCAGCATCGACCCTATCAAGTCCCCTCAGAATCTTATATGTTTCAATAAGATCTCCTCTCATTCTTCTAAACTCCAATGAGTATAGATCCAACCTGTTCAAGCTTTCCTCATAAGACAACTCCATATAACTGAATTCCCTTATCCCTGGTACCATTCTGGTAAATCTCCTCTGCACCCTCTCCAAGGCCTTGACATCCTTTCTAAAGTATGGTGCCAGAATTGGATACAATACTCTAGCTGCAGTCTAATCAGTGATTTACAAAGGCTTAGCATAACTTTCTTGCTGGGTGTCATCAGCATCCATGTGGAAATTGACCCATGTCTTCAGTAGATGAGGAAGACGAGGGGGTCAAGGATGGATCCTTGGGGGACTCTGAGGTAACGACGCAGGATGGGAAGGGAAGCCATTTCTGGAGATTCTATGGCCACGACTGGATAGATAAGAATGGAACCAAGCAAGTGCAGCTGGATAACAGAGAGGCATTGGAGGAGGGTGGTGTAGCCAACCATGACAAAGGCTGCAGAGAGGTCCAGAAGGATGAAGAGGGATAGTGCATCATGGTCACACTCACGAAGAATGTCATTAGTGGCTCTAATAAGGGCCATTTCAGTGTTGAGACAGGGTGAGAAATTTGATTTGAGTGGTTCAAACAGGGATATACAAAAACGAGTCAGGGATTTGGGAGGCGACAACATGTTCAAGTACTTTGGAGACGAAAGGGAGATTGGAGATGGGGTGGTAGTTTGAAAGGACAGAGGTGTCAAGGGTGGGTTTTTTGAAGGGAGGGAGGAATGATTGCAGTAGTTTTGAAAGGAAGGGGCCAGTTTTTGAGAAGAGGGAACCATTTACAGTACATGCCAGGAAGGGAAGTTAGGTGGTCAGCAGCTTAGTGGGAATAGGGTCAAGGAAGCAGGAGTTGGCTCTCATGGACAAGATGAGTTCAGGGAGGGCATGAAGGGACATGGGAGAGAATCTAGGGATGCGGGTTCAGGTCTAGGACGGGGTTGCACATGGGGCTGGTTTGGCTTGTTGGAAAAAGGGAAGTAACAGAAGCATCTGAACCTTAATGGCAAAGATGTCCATGAGGTCCTCACATTTATTGTTGAAGGTGAGAGTGGAGGGGGTGGGAAGAAAGTTATAAAGATATGGTTGGTGGTGGAGTTAGGAGCTGAGGACTATCTTTGCTCTCCAGAATGATCTTGGAGTATGGGCAGTTTTATCAGAGGAGAGTGAGGCCTGATAGAGCTTAACGTGCTCCACCCGCATCTGGTGATGGATGGCTAAACCAGTTGAGCCAGCTACACTCAAGTTTGCATCCCTTGGACTTGAGGGAGCTAAGATATGGGCCATACCAGGCGGAACAATAACAAGTTGCATTGTTACATAGAGCCTTTATTGTAGGGAAATGTCCCAAGGCACTTCAGAGACCAGAATGGGAGAGGGTAAAGATTTTGCTGGGGACAAGGGTATCAAAGATGGTGGTGAAGGAATGGTTGAGCAACTTGACACTTATAACTTTATCATGGTGAAACGCTTGACCCATGGGAGTTTGAAAGTGAAGTTGTAAATGATTTGGGGGAGAGTTTGTTTCCAAGGGAGGACGCTGAAGGAAGTGGGATTGAAAGGTGGTAGGAGGATGTGTGTAATGAGGGATACAAGGAAATGGTCAGAGATGGTCTTGTCAGTGACTGAGATTATAGAAGTAGAGAGGCCGTGGGAGAAAGTAAAGTCAAAGGGATGGAGTGAATATGGGTAGGAGTGTTTATATGGGCGGAGAGATTTATGGAGAACACAGTGAATTTAGAGAAGAGAGGGCAAGGTGAACTGAGATGGAGATTGAAATTTCCTAGGATGAGGAATTGCTCAGTACAGAGGCTGAGGAGGATATTTCAGTGAGAAACATGGGATGGAGCTTTAGGGTCAATTGAGGGAGGAAAGAAGAATGGCAGAACAAACTGGGGGTTGTGTTTGGACGTGTAGAGAGTTCTTGTCTGAACCTGGTGGGATTGGAATGGATGAGAGTGCCTTTGTGAACTAAAGAGTTTGACAGGGTAGATTGTCTGTCAAATTGGAGGGCGTTGGAGGAGGAGAGTGTCTGTGAACCGAGGTGTGAGTTGAAAGGAAGATACCTCTGTTAGTTTTAGGGAGGTAGAGACTGCCCCTGAAGAAATAAGGGGAGTCAGATGGGGGAGTGTCTTTATGAACTGGAGAGGTTTTGAGGCAGAAGTGTGTCTCTGGGAACTGAGAGGTGTTGGAAGTGGGGGGTACCATTATGAAATTGAGAGATGCGGTGACAGGGATAGAGTAAGTGTGAACTGGGAGGGAGTTAGAGGGAAAGAGTGTCACTGTGGAGTGAAGACATGAAGAGTGACAAGGTAGCTTTTGGGGAAGCAACAGTCTAGGTGGTTAGTTGGAACCCCAAATATCAGTTATTTTTCCTTTTTTTCAAACAAAAAAATATATCTGGGAGCCAGCATTTGGAAGTTGTGTACAGAATTCGAAATTTGCAGCCCTGAGTAGAATGATCCTATTGTCATAAGACCAGGTTCAAATCCTCTATTTGCTATTAGGCATATTTTTTAAACAGAAAATTAATTAAAACTTTTTTCTCGCAGTACATAGATTATCTGCTACTAATGGGAGAAAGGCATTTTAAAATATATAAACAATTAATTCTCAAATGGCAAATAGTGAGTAGTTTTCAGTAAAATTGATAAAATGGCCCTTTTTTAGATAAGAAAAATTGAATGCCGCTGTTCAATGCAGATTCTAATATATTGGAAAATGCACAAATAACATTTGGTGGTGCTGCATCCCTCCAGATCCTCCTAAGTAATATATCCTGTGTCCTCTGCCACATATCCACTTCAAGTTGTTATGTACTTATGTTTTTTTTCCCCTCAGCATGAGTGAAGTAATGTTGGGTACATCTACAGCTTAAGTTACAAGTCCCACTGCACTTTCAGTGTAATTACTTGTTTTCACATATCATGGACTGATATTCAGGACAGTTTTTGAATTGTCAGCTTTTATGAAGCTGTTGCTCAGCTTTTGCTAGTTTTCTAGGTTATGATGTATGTGCTGCTGTTGGATCCTTATTTGTTTTGCTTATTATTTGATTTAAAGTTTTACTGGAAAATTAAACATATATCAATTATGATTGTAAAATGAGCATAATAAAATTAGTATTAATATACTGCAGTTAGTGCTTGGCAATATACTGCTATAGTAATGTGAAAAAACACAAGATTGGGTCTCCATTAGCTTGGGAAGTTCATCCAGTGAGTAGCTGAGCCATACAGACCAGAGAGGTCCTAGGTTTAATCCCTGGTCTGTGCTGAGTTAGCTGATCGCAGCCTAGGTGGCAGCAGAGGTGCTACAGTTGGCCTCAGATCCCCTGCACGAGGAAGGGGAGACTCTGCCGGGATTCCAACCCCTGATTGCTCTCCATTGACTCCTGCTGGAAGTTTGAACATTGGGTGAGCTAAGGATTGGCTGAGCTATGATTCCCCCATAGTCAATGAATGTGTCAACATTCATTATCAAGGTTCACATTTGTTTAGTCTCTCCTTGATTGGATTAATGGAAGGTGACCAATGCCTGTGGTATTGTACCCGAGCCTTCAGAAGAGAAGGTGCATTTCAATGGTTTTCCAATAGTCTGAATGAACATTTCTGTAGATGACATATACTTAGATTAGTTGAAATATATATTATCTAAAGATGTTCTGCACATATTCTCCCTTGGTTATAATAAGTGGACAGTCATGCTGCCCAGAGAGGGGGTAACATAGTTTCCCTTGTCCAACTAAATGAGTACAGAAAAAGAGTTATAGCAAACATGCAGCAGTAATTTGCTGAGAGGCCATTTTTCCACTAACTGAAGGTGTGAAACTTTTTTCCTATACTTTGTTCAGCTACAACAATCTTCACCAAAAAAATTATATCGACTAAAAACACATTACTGAACTGTATGATTATCTCCTGCTGGGGTCCCACTCATGAGATTGTGCAAAACAATCTCAATCTATTTACTCCCATCTTTATTATTGCTTAACAGGCTGCTCCACCAGCAACAATGTCATCATGCAATGACATTTGATAGACAAGAGGGGCTGGTTTGTCAGCTGTGGATTTCTGATGAGACAGAATGTTTAATGAAGGGTCGAAAACATCAATCTGTCTTTTCTCTTTCAGATGTTGACAGATCTGCTGTGTATCTTCAGAATTTTCTGTTTTTATTTCAAATTTCCAGCATTTGCAGCATTTTTGTATTTATCTGCTATTAAGTAGCATTTTTTATTTTATATTGATGCTGAGTTCTACATCTACAATATTGTTTGTTGTACTAAAATGGTGTGAATTCACACCCCGTACCCATTGTACAATTCTTCATTTCTTCACAAAGGTTTTATAATTTTCTAATCAAATATAAAGCACCTTCACTGCCACATTAAACTGTGGATTAGTAACGCGGGTGTTGCAATGCAAATTAAATGATCAACTGTTACAACCAAATACATATAATGTAGGTATGTAATTTTTACAAAATGCACAAATATGATGTGAAACCTATTACCTATAGGCTGCTACATAAAATAATTATCAGTGTACATTGCACTGTAGCAGAATAATGGGAGCCATCACTCCAACAGAATAATCTTAGCGCTGTTGCTTTCACACTGATGCAAAGTAGTTTTGGATGCGCATCAGCATAAAAGCAATGGTGTGACTCAAGTCAGGTCCTGATCTGACTCCAAGTGAACCCCTAGTAGGAAAGTCTCACTTCACTTAGACTTTGCACTGAGTGTCATCTAACTCCAATTTGATGCAAAGTGGCATTTTAAAAGTGCCCAGACAAATCTCTGGACCTCCTGAGTATCTAATAAACTTACTTTTGAATCATTTTTGGTGTTCGAAGAACTGCTGTCCATTTTGTCCTTACATTAAAAATTAACTCTGGGTCCAGTGGCAATTTTCTCTCTGAAATTGTTCATTAACATTTCATAGAAGGGAACAGAAATCTGCAGCATTGTGCCTATTCAGGCTCCTCGGCGCAGTTAATACAGTTCCTTGCTCTTTCTATCACATGTGAAATACTTTTTATCCTCTTGGTCCTGATATCATTAATAATTCCCCAAAGAAGGAGCCTTGATTTGTGTCAGTTGAAACATAAACATAACTTAGCAACAATAATGTTGCAGATGGAACCTTTTCCTATAATGAAATGATAATAGTTTTGTGAAAGATATTGGACCATGCAAAATGTAGGAAATCATCATTTTGACTGCATATATTAATTATAAAAATTAAATGGGGAACAATTTGTTTTTTTGTCAGGTTTCCTCCCTTCCCTCATGAAGGCATTGACTTTTTAAATCTGTTCTTCACAGGAATGTCATAACGTCAATCCCAGGACTTGTAAATTATTTGCAATGCATCACTTTGCCTTTGAAATGATGTCCAACCTTTGAACTTGATGAACCATCTGTCCCAGCAAGTGAGCTTCTTTCATCCAATTTCAGTATTGGCTTTGGAGAGCCACCTTTCGCAAATAAAAAGGATTGTGAAAATGATGGTGCACAGACTGGAAGCACTGTTCTTCACACACAAACACACACACACACACACACACACACACAGGTGCAAACTTGCACCATAATAATGACGTATAAACAGCATGCGCCATTGTTAATATGTAAAAGTTCCAGGAAATAATGGAGTAAGTGAGTTACGCCATGAACTGCATTGCGCCATAGTTTGCTGGTACATTTGCGCTGCTCAACCCTTCATTGTAGTCAATGGCGATCGTCAATTTGCTGGATTTCCACCATTAGACGCACAGCAGCCAATTAGATTGAAAAATAATGGCATGGGTGACTTGGTAATGACATGATTTATGGCCAACACATGACTCTCAGCAGGGGAGGCCAACAAAGGGACCATTAAAGCTGTAAAGCCTCATCCCAGCAGTCTGGAAATTGTTCTATTTGGACAACGATTACCCTCACCTGGATTTGTCACTTCCCCCCCTCCCCCACCCCCAACCAAAGTTCCAGCGGAATGGCGATGCATCAGGAACTATGGAGTTGTATTTCTGTGGGTGACACCAATACAAAGAAAAAGGAGCAAGATTTAAGCAAACAATTGAACTTTTATTAAACACAACATTGCAATTACAAACAGCCTTTAAAGAAGTTCTTTTTAACTGTAATTAACTTTTAAAAGTTGATTTGGATTGATTTAAGAAGTTGCGCGCACACACACACTTTCTCTCAGCAGGCAACGCTGAATTGTGCACAGCAAGGTCCCACAAACAGCAATGAGATGCATGACCAGATAATCTGGCTCTTTCAAATGATGTTGGTTGAGGGATAAATATTGGCCTGGGCATCAGGAGAACTCCCTCATTCTTCTTCGGATGGTGCGATGGAATCTTTTACGTCCACCTGAGAGACCAGACGGGGCCTCGGCTTAACGTCTCAACTGAAAGAAAGCACCTTCGACAGTGCAGCACATCCTCAGTACTGCACCAAAGTGGCAGCCTTGATTGTATGCTCTCCAGAATGGGCCTTGAACACACTCCAGTTCTGTCCCACTTCTGGTGTCATATTGGGGTTCCTCACAAATCTGCTGATTCTTTCTGGCCCACATCCTCTCTAATGTTGTCTTTGAAGGACTCTTTTTCCCACCACTCCAATATTTTCACAATTCTTTGCTTTTTAAAAATCCCTACAAATTAAAGGCTAACAACTGCAATCTAAAAAAAGACAGACTGATTTACATATTATTCTTCCATATTGGTATTTTTTTCTTGTGATCATTTATGTTGTTCTGCTCAAGCAATTCTAATAATACAATACAATGTTTTATGGTTATCATTTTGGTAAAAACCCTGTAAATCATACCAATAGGCATATTGCTGCTCTATATGTATAGGAGCTAAAACATGTGCCTTTTATACATTAAACTTATGCTTTAAATATATTAGTGGGCCAGATTCTGCTGTCAAAATAATGGTGAGGCGAATGGCGCTCGCCATTATTTATGCGTAAATGGTATAGCAACTTCAGGCGAGGAGCAGATGCGCCGCTCCACCGTTAGCTTCGCGAAAACGACATCTCGTTGTCTGCCTCACCATTGAAATACATTGAGTGTCATAAAGTTCCTGAATCAGCACGGTGAACTAAACCCGCCACAGAAAGTTAAGTCTTGTCATTTCAAGCTTAAGTACTCTTTTAACGATGTGATAAGTGTCAATTACTGCCAATCAACCTCTCTGGCACTGAAAATTAACTATTACAAGTGTGGACTCTCATTCCTTCAGGTATTAATTGTTGTTGGAGATTTTAAAAATGTCAGATTTTAAATTTTTAAATTTTTTTTTACTTTTCGTTTCTGTCTTTTTTTTCTCTCTCTCTTAATCCAATCTTTCTTTCTCTCTCTTTATTTCTCTTTCTGTACCTGGTTTGACATTGAATTCACCCTCTCTAATTTACACTTACTTCTCAGCCCTTCAGCTGTTTATTTCTCAATCCTTTAATCCAATCGGTTAAGGAGATCCCCTGTTGTTTGCCCTGTTCACTCAGGTCCCAGATGCCCTGTTTCCCTCACTGTGACGTTATCAGCTCACACTTTCAGCAACTCGCCATGCAAAAAATTAAAAAACCTAAACATGCAAGGGCAAGTCTAACTAATGGCAGATGCCATTAGATGCCCTGCTACAGCAAAATCTAGTCCATTCGTTTTTATACCAATTGTTAAAGATTATATTTATCAGTAAAATAGCACGGGCAAAAAAAAATCCTCTCCCCAAATAATCGAAAAATGTAGCTTTGGAGACCCTCTAAATGTAACCAGGGAAAAATCTTTGGTGATGAAGTTAAATCTTAACTAGTAAGTTCTACCGGTCACATTGTTCTTGATATGAAGCTCGGGAACTGATGCTCAAACTCATTCACTCTCCCTTTTCAATCAATGTGATATTCCATTATTCCATATATCAATGACGAGACCCACTCATCACTGTTTTATCTTTGGTTTGGTCATCACAAAAATATCATCGTACCAATCCCAGGATTTGTAATTTCCCTGCAATGAATCACTTTGCCTATGAAACGATGTCCGACCTTTGGATTCAGTGAAACATTTGCCCCAGCAAGTGATCTTTTTTCGTTCAACTTCTGTATTGGTTTTGGAAAGACCCTTCATGGATGAAAGTGATTGTGAAAATAATGTTGCACAGACTGGAGTTGGCCCTTTGTACTGGAGGGGAGGTTGACTGTACTGAATATTTTTGAAGAGATTTATTTCCAGGATTATTGAGCATATGCTTCAGTATGAGGCTGTCACTGGTATCATCCAATACAGGTTTATCAAGCAAAGTATCAGTGATCTGGTTTTTCAGAAACTATTGCCTCATAGCCTCTTGCATCAGAATGACAATCAGCCCACCAGCAACAGTGTTCCCTTTTGTTCTGATGGCAATTGAATGATAAAGGGAGATTTATAATTTCCTAGAACTCTTGCACATTTAATAAATAGAATGATCTGTACGTGTGAGTCATGTTCTCACACTAGTAATCACCAGTTGATACTGAAACATCCCATCAAATATTTATTTCCACAAATGAGGCTGAGTGGACAACCCACAAGCAAGTCATATCCAGTCTCATGTGTGGAAGTAATGGGGTAGAAATTTGTCTGGGCCTAAAATTTGGCCTTGGCCCTCATTAACATTATCTGGGCGTCTGTCGCGCTTCCACAGGCAGCTTGCCCATTTCAGGAGATGAATGTCGTGCCGATGGTAAATCCCGGGAAGGAGGTGGAGTGGCTGCATTAGGAGTGGGGGTCAATCAGGAGTGCTGTGGAGTCAGGGGAGCACTGCTGCTCTTCCTGGCTCCACAGCAACAATTTCTGATTGATTTTTGTTAAAATTAACTTGCATTTTGTTGGCAGCCACAAAGGCCACTGAAGAATACAGCACTTGGTCCTCTGATTGGCAACCAATTATGGTGAGGGGACATAAAACAGGCATTAGGTCCCTCATTTACATATGTAAGGGGTCCTAATGCCTGTTTTAGGCAGCCACCAGGGATGTCTGCAAAACCACCTTTACCAATATGGCGGTGTTCGTAACGCAGGAGCAGATCGAGCATAGGACCTGCGCCCTAAAATTGGCCCTTTTTGCCCCCGTTTTCC
Organism: Heptranchias perlo; assembly: GCF_035084215.1. NCBI lineage: Eukaryota > Metazoa > Chordata > Chondrichthyes > Hexanchiformes > Hexanchidae > Heptranchias > Heptranchias perlo. Next base: position 114,521,380 of record NC_090327.1, on the reverse strand, counting down.
ACCTGGAAAATGGACGCCATGAGGACCAATTTTCACCCCATTGAGTTTTAAAAATTTAACAAGAAAGTATTCACTATTATTTATAATAACAATAGTGTTTTTTTTTCATTGAAAGCCAGGCTAAAACATCAGGTCATGTCACTGGGCCCTCATGACGTCACTAGTTGTAAATATGATTTTCATTTCCATTCTTACCTTGTAAAATGCATTACTTTATTTCCCATGATTTATTACCTTCTGGTAGAAAAGTTTTGTAATTAATAAAATGTGTGTAACCAGAAGTTAGTCCACACACAAGCAGTAATAGAAAAGCTGCAACAACCTATTTTCAACATGTTCTTTGGTCAGTAAATAACTACTTCATAGTTGAAAATACCCAGTGAGCCAGCTTTAGAGGGGGAGGTTTTCTCCCCATCTAGTTCAAAACCAAAAGTACTGCAATCTTCTGGCACACAGTCACTCTAATGCTTTAAAAACAATTTAGGAACTGTCATCTCTGTAATTACAATAACTAATTACCATCCTCAGCAAACAAATTGCTTAACATAATACGCAAGCTGAATCAATTTTGAAAAAATGCAAATTCCAAGGCAAAAAGGGCATTTTGGCAAACCTGCAAGGGAAATGGGAAAATAATACACTTTGTTTTATCCTCACATAATTCCCAGGGAATATCATATCATAAATATTTGCATTCAGTTCTTATCAAAACATTTGCATTTGCTTATCAGGCTTCAGATTGGACTCTGCCAGATACTGAGAGGAGCTACACACCATGCACATATTTCTAATGAAACATGTCTTGGGCCGATATATTTTGGCTAGAACTTTATCACCATAATGGAAAGGTCAGTTACTCTCAGCAATGTCTCATTTTGCAACTATCTTGTAATGTGATTCAGCATTCACTCTAGAAAACAAGAATGAGCTGTAAAAGACATGAGAAAAAATTTATACATAAAATTGCTGTACATGTATCTAAAACATCTGTTGTCTGGCATAAGATTAACCAAGTATCCAAGATAACCATGCTTGGCTGTTTGAATTCTTCTTAACATTACTTAATTAAACATAGTAAAAGTTAGGTTTTGCACTTATTTTTTGAAAGGTTATTGTTTGGTTGGGATTATATCCTATAAGAGAACATGCTATGATTAATATTGGGAGAGATTTTTTTTACTATCCATGCTTTCAGTTCTTTGAGAGGTTTTGCACACACTTAGGTCTTTATCAATAGCTGTAAGCTTGTACACTGAGTCTGTGGAGGGCTTGCTGTTAACAGACTGCTATCAGGGCCAAGGGATACAGGAAATCCAAAATATTTATAATTGCAAATAGTACAGGGACACAAGCAGGGCTTCTAGAGAGGGCTTGTCTGATTAAATGATGGGAAACATTCAATGCTGAGGTAATGGCTCTGTGTTCTCCTTTTTTGTTTGAAGCTTTGTAGTGATTCATGGAAAATAACATGCAGATTCATATTTATAACTTAACTTCATTGAAACATTTGAGTCTCCTTCCCATATTATTGTGATTGTAATCCCATTGTCACCATATTAGTACTACATGCCTGTCAGTGTGTTCTATGGGCGAGAATTGTTTACATAACACTACTCAATTAAAGCAGTAATACAAGGTTGATTATTGTCCAGCTCACCATTAGAATTCCTTCAAATCCTTTGCTCTGACCATTACATGATAACTGTTCTCGTTCTGATTGTTATTTTATAGAAACAGCTTCAGATTTTTCCTTTTTTCGCCTTTCTGCAATAAAAGCTATGCAAATTGAACATTTACCTCATAGAAGTGTTATGGCGCTATAAAATGAAATAAAGCAAAAAACATTGACCTCTATTTTAAAAGTTTAGCTTATTTGAAGTGTTTTTCTTCCCTGTATCTCAATGTCTGATTTTCAATCAGTTCACTAACAGTAGTGGTGAAAATGGTTGATAACATTTTTGTTTAATAAAAAATCTGATTGCTAAGCTAGCTATTTGCTCACTGCACAAGTCTTGCAGCAATGTTTCAATTGCATATGCATTTTAAGAAAGAACAAGCTTGCATTCAGGTGCATATCATGCCTCACAGGACATCCCAAAGCACTTCACACCCAATGAGTTACTTTTGTCACTGTTGTTATGTAAATAAACAGAGCAAGCAATTTGCAGCAGCAAAGTCCCACAAACAGTAGTGTTTGGTGATATTGGTTGAGAGTGGAATATTGGCCTTGACACAGGAAAAACTCCCTGCTCTTCTTTGAATAGTGCCATGGGACCTTTAACATCCACTTGAACAGACAGTTCATCCAAAAGCCAGTACGTCTGATAATGCAGCACTCACTCAGCATTGCACTGTGGTGTCAGTATAGAACATATGCTCAAGTCCTGCAGTGGTTTTGATACAAGTTACATAAATGTCTAATTTTTAAGTATTAAATCATTATGATTATAATGCAGCATTAAAGGGGAAGGAAATCTGGGGGGGGGAGTACTTATTAGCTGTCTACTGAAAATTAATAGTTATAAAAAGATCCATTGACAGTTAAAAAATATTCATGACTGTATTTTTTAAGTAGACAGTGGGAAAGTACTTTCACCAAATGTAATTCCCCATGACTTATCTTCTCCTTTAACAAGTAGTAGAACACAGAGCTGAGAATTATTTGTTGCACCAATTTGTTTTTTTTTACCTTAATCCAGTATAGCCCTGCGAAGATGATTCACAATTCTAATTTCCTGGGGAAAAAGTTAATTATAACGACAAAAATAATTTGCATTTATATCGCACCTTTAACATAGTAAAACATCCCAAGGCGCTTCACAGGAGTGATTTTCAAACAACATTTGATACCGAGCCACATAAGGAGATAGTTAGACAAATGCTTGGTCAAAGAGGTAGGTTTCAAGGAGCGTCTTAAAGGAGGAGAGAGAGGTAGAGAGGCAGAGAGATTTATGGAGGGAATTCCAGAGCTTAGGGCCTAGGCAGCTGAAGGCACGGCCACCAATGGTGGAGTGATTAAAATCGGGGATGTGCAAGAGGCCAGAATCTCGGAAGGTTTTAGGGCTGGAGGAGGTTACAGAGATAGGGAGGGACGAGGCCATGGATGGATTTAAAAACAAGGATGAGAATTTTAATATCGAGGCATCCCCAGACCAAAAGCCAATGTAGGTCAGTGAGTACAAGGGTGATAGATGAACAGGACTTGGTGCAGGTTAGGATATGGGCAGCAGAGTTTTGAATGAGCTCAAGTTTATGAAGGGTGGAAGATGGGAGGTCGGCCAGGAGAGCATTGGAATAGTCAAGTCTAGAGGTAACAAAGGCATGAATAAAGGTATCAGCAGCAGATAAGCTGAGGCAGGGGCGAAGGCAGGCAATGTTATGATTTACCCGGAAATACAGTGGTGGGCTCGGAGTGCACTGATGCATTCTGCCTGGACACATAGGCCCAAGTGCTGGCATTGTTGTGTTCTGAATTCCCTGACATGAATATTTTGTTGGATTTTGGAGGCCACATTGAGAGCCTGTGCAGGCCTCATTAGACTGCTGAATTTTATGCAAGGCATTTAAAATAGGATCCACGATGAATTCCCAATATTCTTAATCTTGCAACGTTGCTCATCTTTATAAAATGTGCACTTCTGGGCTTCCATATTCTACACTTCAGAACTTGGATTCAGAACTGGCAACAATGGACTGTTGGCAATTAGGAATTTGCTGCATTGCTAACTTTCTGCACTGCAATTTCTGCATTATTGTTTTTGCATTTCTTTTTACATTTATATGCTGTTTGCTGGTTAATTTTTGAATCCAGGACTCCCTCTGCACAGACGTGTAGCCACAAAACTGTTGCTACCAGCAGCTGCAAACTTGAGTTGAAACTACAGTTCTCAGCATTGGCATTCCAATGGACCTCCCAATGGCTGTCCTGGATTTGAAGGAGCAAGAGGAGTTCATGCAGAGGGAAGAAAAGCAGATATGCTTGGATCTGAGGTATCTGGTGCCAATTTGGAATCATCCCAGGAGCCTATTATTCAGACAGACACACACCTGAGGAGACTTGGCTTTGCTGTCTTTGTTTCATGAGGGAGACATTGACCAAATTATGACATCGACTGAAGCTCAACCTGCAGACAAGATCTGGTAAAGGGGCAGCCCTGCCCGTTGCCGTCAAGGTTATCACAACATTGAACTTTTACATGCCAAGATTCTTTTAAGTTACCATTGGTGACATTTGCCACACTGGTCAGACTTCAGTCCACCCAATATATCACGCAGATGATGGAATACTTGTTTGCCAAGGGGAACATTTTCCCATGAAAAGAAGGCAGCATGAGATGATGTGTCATTTTTATCAGGTGACAGGATTTCCTAGTATGCAGGGCCTCATTGATGGCAGCAAGGTCCCTAACAACAACCCTCATATATGGATAGGGAAGATTTTCATTCCATCAATGTATGGGTGTCCCCAGCAGCAATTGCCATGTTTTCATTTCGTGATAGTCCAGTGCCCCAGCACTATTTCACGGAACAGGCAGACAGAACAGATGCCTTCTGGGGTACAGGGACTAACCTCTGGAACCGCTGAGCAATGGCTAACAGGAAATACAATGAAGCACATGCCTCCAACAACATTCTGGTTACACATTGAAACAGAGAATCTGCTGCCTGAACAGATCAAATTGGGTACTGCGCTGTACCCAGATAACGTATCTAAAATTATCAGGGCCTGCTTTATCCTGCATAATTGTGGCCTACAGAGAGGGGAAAACCATCCAGCCATCGGACCAAGTAAGTCAGCTTACAGCTTGTGCTGGGTTTCTACCTACTTGACCTTCTCTTTCAGATTTTCCCAAGATGAATGTACCTGAGCTGTTGCTTGCAGAGTCTGGATTGCTTGGTGGGTGCTTCCTTGAGTTGCCGGGTTCCAGATGGAAGGGACACTAGCTTGGCAGGCCAGTACACAGAGGAATGGAACATGTAGGGCAAAGTTATATGCACAGTGGCAAGGCTAATATAGTGCCAGCATGTCTCTGAATAAGTGAGCTTGAAGGACAAGCAAGAAGAAGTTGAAGTGAATACTTCCCTGTTTGAGATGGCATGAAGCTATCACGCTGTCCCTCACCCACACCTTCTGTGACTTCTACCCCTACGATTTATAAGGTGCCCTTCTAATGGCGGCATAAGTTAGTTGGGCCGTCACCAATGCAGCCTCTCGCTCGCTGGTTGTGGGCAGTCATCTCATTAAAAACAGATGCTTTTAACATTCAGATGTAACAGGGGATGTACCACAATTCCCAGCCTGCACTGCGTTTTGTGTGAAAGGCTGACTATTCATCAAGCGGGGAAGTTGGTGGGGAGGGGGTGGCTGTGGGTGTTGAGGGAGAAGGCAACTTACATCCCCTCTATCATCTTCCTGCAGGACTCGCTGCCTCAGGTATCAGCCGTGACTCGGTGGTAGCACTCTCTCCTCTGAGTCAGGAGGTTGTGTGCTCAAGCCCCGCTCCGGAGACTTGAGCACAGAACCTAGGCTGACTTTTCAGTGCAGTACTGAGGGAGGTGCTGTCTTCCAGATGAGATGTTAAGCCCAGACATCGTCTGCCCTCTCTGGTGGGTGGAAAAGAACCCTTGGCGCTATTAGAAGAAGAGCAGGAGAATTATCCCTGGTGCCCTGGCCAATATTTATCCTTCAACCAACATCACTAAAACAGATTATCTGGTTGGTCATTTATTTCATTCCTGTTTTCAGGAGCTTGCTGTGTGTGAATTGGCAGCCACATTTCCTACATTACAACAGTGACTGCACTTTAAAAGTACTTCATTCACTCTTTGGGACATCCTGAGGTCCTGAATGGTGCTACATAAATGCAAGTTCTTTCTTTACACAGCATGCAAGTAGTTTGCAGTTCCGTTTGAGTTTGGCGACAAAACATGCAACAGTTATGTAAGGCAATGGAGGCCTTTCCCTTTGCCAGCAATCAAGTTGCAGCTACAGTTTCAGACTTGGTAATTTGGGGGTGCAAGGTGTGAAAGTTTGGGAGAGTGCTTTCTATGCCACATTGCGGATCAGTACTCAATGCATTAATAATACAGGCATTCATTTAATTTGAGTTGACAGGACTTATTCAAACATACCTTGGCACTCTTCCTTACCCGCTGTCACAACCTATGCAGTGGGAGACTGCATTTCCTCTGTTAGCTATCTCCTGCCTTGCCTGCTGCACATTAGCTCAGATTGGTGGGGGGGGGGGGGGGGGTTCTCCGCTGCCCCAAAAATGGAGATGACCTTTTGTTCCACTTCCTCCAGAGTGTCCTGGTGATGGGAGTACTTCTGGCAGTTAACCCTGAGTGTTATCCATCCTCTTCCCTGCAGTCAGCCAAAACAGTCAGCAGCAAAAGAAAGAGGCAGCAACGCTCCATATTCCCTGCCCATGTGCGGTCATAGCATTCCCTGTTCACATGGAAAATGCACAAAGAGCAAATTACAATTATTCAAATTAGATGATGCGATCCTGGGCCTGCTTTCCTTGAGATCAGAGAATCAGCCCTAGAATTGTTTCCCCAGACTTCAGAACTAGAAGTTACATTGTCCTTTTTCATATATGTCCATCAATGTATTTTTAAAAGTTGAATGCCTTGAGTGTTGCAGTGCGTGTTGATTTTGAGTGAACTGATTGATCCACAGCCCATGATATATGCGATAACCATGCTTTGAGTCAGGACTGGTTTCATTAATTTCTCCAAGATAGATTTTCAACAAGTGTTATTTTGTGAAGATTAACAAAGTATGAAGTGTATAAAACTAATTAAATATTATTAATTTTGATTTTTGATTCATCACCTGGGCATAACCTGGTAAAGTGGATCACCTGCCCATTATGCAACCTACCCGACTTTCATTCCATGGATTTCAGTGAGATGAAAATCAGGCAGGTTATATAAAGGACAGACGATCTGCCCCTCCAGATTACTGTCCAGGAGGTGAAGATAGAAATGTATTCCTTTAGCTCTGAATTGTTTGCAGTTTTCCAGGAGTTACCTCTTTCAATGTCTGATGCTCCTCTTCCGTTATGACTTTACAACAGCAAATTACCTGAGGTGTGTGGTATCCTGGATACAGTAACAAGCTGATAGGAGGTTTGGTGAGAGGAAGTGAGTGCTTGTGACCAGTGGTTGTGGTTATTTGAAATTGTTTAAGTACTTTGATACGAAATGGCAAATGAAAAACATAATCAGAAAAAAAAAGCTGTTAACCTCTAGAAAACAAGTAGTACCCTGACAGGTAATGAGGGATTAGGAATATGAGCACCGTTCAGATAGTCCATGTTGATGGAGCATAAACCTTTAGCCTTTGCCTCACGACATTTCCCGCAGAAAGGCAAAAAAATAGGATGAAAAATACAAGATCCCCCCAATAGCCCAATTGGCAGCAAACACTGATGTGAGAGCAGAAAGAAACCTCAGGGCCTCCCAATGTATTTTACAGCCACTTAACTACTTTTGAAGTTTAGACACTGTTGTAATGTAGGCAAACGTGGCAGCCAGTTTGCACACAACAAGGTCCCACAAACAGCAATGAGATAATGACCAGGTAATCTGTTTTTACTTGTTGTTTGAGAGATAAATATTGGCTAGGACGTCAGGGAGAACTCCCCTGCTATTTTTTAAAATAGTACCATGGGGTCTTTTATGTTCTTTAGACTGGAAGGAGGCTAATGTAGTCCCCGGGGGTTAAATTGGATAACACCCGAAAACAGGCACGGGGATTGCATTACGCGATCAACCCACGCCCATTCATTGCCTTGCAGGCACCGCGTTAAATTCATGCTGCCTGCTGTTTTACATGATTGCTGCGTGCAGCCAGCACTACCTATGGTGTTCATTGGCTGCACGCATCAGCCTGATATCGCGAGTGGCTAGCGCTATTTAAAGGCGGCCTGCATCTTTTAAAGGGGAGGTGCATTGTGGCTGCAAGAAATGGTGGGAGCCATTTGAAAACTGAATCTGTGTTGTGATACTTTGAGGAATGGCTGAACATGTGAGAGAGCGTGCACTAAGGTTTCCTGATAATACACTGGAGGCCTTGATGTCGGAGGTGGAGAGAAGGAGGGACATCCTGTATCCACAGGGGGGCAGGAGGCCTTGAGGCATATGTTCAGGAGGTAGTGGGAGGAAGCAGGGGCAGATATCAATGCCAGAAGCATAACTCCAAGAACATGAATGGAATGCTGGAAGAAGTCTAATGATCTAACATGATTTATCAAGGTGAGTGAGTTCAATCTTCAAATGGCATATCCTACCAATTGCACCACTAGCCTCGTCCACTGCTAAATTCATTACATCCCCATCTCCCACCTACCAACAATCTCAATCAACACCCAACACTTCAATTCATATGTTTTATCTCACCCTCATAGACTTAGCACTGTTGCAAGCCTCACACCCACAACTCAAAGCTCACACACACCACGATAGCCACATCACCCAAACATATTGCAGGACACTCACTGACACACTTCCCTCCTTCTTGCAGGAGAAGGTGGTGCATAACAGGAGGCAGCAGCAAAAACCTGAAGGAGGACAAGCACGCCTGCACGTATTAACCCCCATGGAGGAGACAGTGCTGGCCATCAGGGGGAGGAGCATTGCTCAAGCCATGGCCGCTGAAGGGATTGATAACGAGGGTCTCTGCAGTCCTAATCCTCCTTCTCTCTTCTCACTTCTCCCTCCTCCCTCATCACACAATCACTTCTGACTCACAAGCTGCAGATGGTGTAAGCTCAAAGTTCTTACTCTCTCCTCTCCCCTCACCACAGCCCAACCCTTGTTCCTTTTTCATTTAAGATACCCAAGAACCGGGACCTTCCCTACAGGGTGTATTCTATAGGCCACCAAATAGTGGGAAGAAGATAGAAGAGCAAATTTGCAAGCAAATTATAGAAAGATGCAAGAACTATAGAGTAGTGATAATGGGGGTCTTCAATTATCCCAATATAGACTGGGTCAGTAACAGTGTAAAGGGCGAAGAAGGGGAGGAATTCCTGAAAGGTGTTCAAGAGAACTTTCTGGAACAGTGAGTTTCCAGCCCAATGAGGAAGGAAGCAGTGCTGGATCTAGTTCTGGGGAATGAAGTGGGGCAGGTGGAGCTTGTTTCAATGGGGGAACGTTTGGGGAACAGTGATCATAATATCATTAGGTTTACAATAGTTATGAAAAAAGGACAAGGAACAATCAAATGTGAAAATGCTTAACTGGAGGAAGGCAAATTTCAATGAGTTAAAAAGGGATCTTGCCCAGGTGGATTGAAATCGAAAATTGGTAGTCAAAACAGTAATTGAACAATTGGCCTTCATGGAGGAGTTGGTTCGGGTACAGAGTAGACACATCCCTACGAGCGGGAAAGGAAGGACATCCAAACTAGAGCTCCCTGGATGACTAAAGATATAAAGATTAAAATGAAACAGAAAAAGGAGGCTCATGACGAATGTAAAGTTCATAATACAGTAGAGAACCAGGTTGAATACAAAAAGTACAGAGGAGATCTAAAAAAGGGAATAAGAGGGGCAAAGAGAGAATATGAGACTAGAGCATGAGAAGAGAGTGTGGCTAACATAAAAGGGAACCCGAAGTATTTTATAAACGTATAAATAGTAAAAGGATAGTCAAAGGAAGCGTCGGACCGATTAGGGACAAAAAAGTAGATCTTGTGGAAGAGAATGACTGAGGTACTAAATGAATACTTTGCATCTGTAAAGGAGGAAGTAGTAGCGATATTGGAAAGGATAAAAATAAATAAAGAGGAGGTACTTAAAAGATTGGCAGTACTCAAAGTAGAAAAGTCACCGGTCCAGATGGGATGCATCCTAGGCTACTGAGGGAAGTAAGGATGGAAATTGCAGAGGCTCTGGCCACAATTTTCCAATCCTCCTTATATATGGGGATGGTACCGGAGGACTGGACGATTTCAAATGTTACACCCCTGATCAAAAAAGGGGAGAGGGATAAACCCAGCAATTTCAGGCCAGTCAACCTAACGTCGGTGGTGGGGAAACCTTTAGAGACAATAATCCTGGACAAAATAAATTGGCACTTGGAAAAGTACAGGCTAATAAATGAAAGTCAGCACGGATTTGTTATAGAAAAATTGTGTTTGACTAACTTGATTGAGTTCTTTGATGAAGTCACGGAGGAGGTTGATGAGGGTAGTGCGGTTGATGTTGTGTATATCGACTTTCAAAAGGCATTTGATATTGTACCACATAATAGACCTGTTATCAAAATTAAAACCCATGGGATTAAAGGGACAGTGCAGTGTGGGTACAAAATTGGCTAAGGGACAGAAAGCAGAGAGTAGTGGTGAACGGCTGTTTTTCAGACTGGAGGGAAGTATACAGTGGTGTTCCCTAAAGGTCAGTATTAGGACCACTGCTCTTTTTGATATATATTAATGACATGGACTTGTGTATAGAGGGTATAATTTCAAAGTTTGCAGATGACATGAAACTCGGAAATGTAGTAAACAATGTGAAGGATAATAACAGACTTCAGGAGGACATAGACTGACTGGTGAAATGGGCAGACACATGGCGGATGAAATTTAACGCAGAGAAGTGTGAAGTGATACATTTTTGGTAGGAAGAATGAGGAGAGGCAATATAAACTAAATGGTACAATTTTAAAGAGGGTGCAGGAACAGAGAGACCTGGGGATCTATGTACACAAATCTTTGAAGGTGGTAGGACAAGTTGAGAAGGCTATTAAAAAAGCATATGGGATCCTGGGCTTTATTAATAGAGGCATAGAGTACAAAAACAAGGAAGTTATGGTGAATCTTTATAAATCAATGGATAGGCATCAGCTGGAGTATTGTGTTCAATTCTGGGCACCACACTTTAGGAAGGATGTCAAGGCCTTAGCGAGGGTGCAGAAGAGATTTACTAGAATGGTACCAGGGATGAGGAACTTCAGTTATGTGGAGAGACTGGAGAAGCTGGGGTTGTTCTCCTTAGAGCAGAGAAGGTTAAGGGAAGATTTGATAGAGGTGTTCAAAATCATGAACAGTTTTGACAGAGTAAATAAAGAGAAACTGTTTCAAGTCAGCAAAAGAGCCAAACGCAACATGAGGAAACACTTTTTAATGCAGCGAGTTGTTATGATCTGGAATGCTCTGCCTGAAAGGGTGGTGGAAGCAGATTGAATCGTAACTTTCAAAAGAGAATTGGATAAATACTTGAAGGGAAAAAATTTACAGGGCTATGGGGAAAGAGTTGGGGAGTGGTACTAATTGGATAGCTCTTTCAAAGAGCCGGTACAGGCACAAAGGGCTGAATGGCCTCCTCCTGTGCTGTGCCTACTATGATACTACGATAATAGGAGGCAGCAGCAAAAAACTGAAGGAGGACAAGCTCACCTGCACATATTAACCCTCATGGAGGAGACAGTGCTGGCCATCAGGTGAAGGGGCATCATTGATGCCATGGCCAGTGCCGGCGCTGGAGGGATCGATGTTGAGGGTCTCTGCATACCGAATCCCCCTTCACTCTTCCCACTTCTCCCTTATCTCTCATCCCACAATCTCTTCTGACTCACAAGCTGCAGGTGGTGTAAGCGCACTTCTTACTCCCTCCTCTCTCCTCTCCCCTCACTACAACCCAACCCTTGTCCCTTTTTCATTTCAGATACCCAAGAACTGGAACCTTCCTAGTCGAGGAGGCAGAGGAAGAAGACAGCGATGATGAAGAGACACCATCGCTCGATCTTACACTTACAGCCACCAGCTCAGATACTGACACTGTGCATAGTTTAGAGGCTAGGATAGAGGAGTGATCTGTACGTGGTGAGACACCGGGCACATGTGCGCAGGAGCCGGGCGGGCGTGGGGGGTTTGGGGAAATGGATACCACAGGTGCCAGCTCACTGGAGGGCAAGGTCGCACACTAGTTCTGCTGCAGAGGAGTCAGATGAGGACTTCAATGGCCCAGGCTATGGAAGAAGGCTGATAGGCACACCCAGCCAAATGCTTGGTGCATTGGAAAGCCTGCCAGAAAGCCTGCGCACAATGTCAAGAAGCATGGAGGAGTCCAGCTCCAACTTGGCACAGGGCGTTGCGCAGAGGTTGGAGCCCATCCTTTCCGACATGGAACGGGTGGTCACCTCCATCAGCACACCTGTGGAACCCACCATGATACAGCGTCTGATGACCGATGTCACAGCTTCCATTGCAGCACAAACAGTTTCCATCGAAGCTCTGGATGCTGCCTTGGATTCTCAGACTGCTGCCATTGTGGCTTCGGATACCACTGTTGAACGGGGCTTCTTGGACGTCACAGCAATCCAGCAATCTGTTCTCCAACAGATCACTAGGAGTGCTGCGGCACCACCCCTGTAAGGTGGCAGTGGCTCCATGGAACAGGACCCTGCTGTCCTCTTTCAGGACGACAGAATTGCTGCTCCCACCCCTGCCATTCCGCCAGTGCCCTTGCTGCTGTCTGTCAGCCAACCAGCCCAGACTGCTGGAGCCCAGGCCGAGATGGTGCAGTCTGAAGCCAGGACCTCGAGGCCCAAAGCTGCTTGAGGTCGTCCTCCAAAGCCATCTGCAAGCTCCTCCATTGAAGGTCAGCAGCCTTCCACCTCCCATACTCCAGCCACTGAGGAAGCACCTCGTAGGAGCACTAGGAAAGGCACACGGAAGAAAGGCACAAGGGTGAATAGTTCCATTTTGTATATATTATTTAGTGATTGAATTGATAAATTTAGATTTAAATTTGCATTTGGTGGCAGTTTTTATTTCTGCGGTGAACTGAGGGAGGAACCAATATGTGTTGTCAGAAAGAGGATGATGCGATGGTCAATGAGAGGAGAGCTAAGGAGTGTGGGACTGTTGGCGAATGGGGAGGTGTAGTTGAGGTTACTGGTATCGCTCATGAATAATCTGATCATGTAGAGTCCTGGCAGAAAGGGACTATCTAGATTGTAGCCTCCCTTCCTCTTCCTCTTCCACTTCCTTTTGCACTTCCTCCTCCTCCACCTCTTCCTCCTCTTTGTGCTCCTGCTCCTCAGCATCTCGCTTGATAGGCGGTGGCAAGGGCTATTGCCTTATAATGGCCAGGTTGTGTAGCATGCAGTATTCTACCACAAATCTCGTTACCTGCTCAGCTGAGTACTGCAGCGCTCCTCCAGACTGGTCCAGGCAGTGGAAGTGTTGCTTGAGGACGCCGATGGTGCACTCTATAATGTTCCTTGTGAAAGCATGGCTCTCATTGTAGGCCTGCTGTGCACATGTGCATGGGTTCCTGACCAAAGTATTGAGCCATGTCATGAGGGGATAACCCTTGTCGTCCAGTAGCCAGCCTTTGACTTGCTGTGCTGGTTCAAATATAGGTGGAACAGAGGACTGCCGCAAAACGAAAGATTGCTGCCAGGATAGCGAGCATTCACCTGCATGATGCACTGTCTGTGGTCGCACACAAGCTGCACATTGAGGGAATGGAATCCTTCTCTGTTGATCAATATGCCCGAGTTCAGATGAGGCGGTGTGCGTGCAGTCTGCACCATGGGGAAGCCAGCAATCCGTGCAAAACTTTGAGCTTGCTCCTCCTCCTTGTCTCTGGCAAGAGGAAATGAGATGAATGTGTTTCTCATTGTAGGGAGAGCCTCAGTGACCTCCTTATGCTGCAGTGCATTGAAAACTGCAAGATGTTACTTGTATCTCCAGCAGCAGCCTGAAAGGAGACAGAGATATAAAAATGAAGAGTCACGGTCACCTTGACAGCCACAGGCAATGCCGTCCTTGCCCTGCTTTGAGGCTGCAGTTGTGACTGCAGCAGTTGACAGATTTCAGTCACAACCTCTTTTGTGAACTGAAGACATCACATGCAGTGGTCGTCGATGCAGTTGATGACCTGACGACCCTCCGCAGTTATGGCCTCCTGCTGAGTGCTCAGCTCCCCATGCTCCTCCTCCCTCTTCTAGCAGCTTGTCCTGCTCTGAGTGGCCTCTCTTCATTCTCCCAGTCATGTTCAATTCTCAGAGGAAGCCCTACCAGGCCACCCATGTCTGGAAGTAACTTCTTTCAGCACAATATTTTATTTGACACAAAATGGACTGCAAGACCAGGCAAATCACTCCCTGTAGAATATTGAAACATTAGCCAAGTATAGGAACGTTTGAAAACATGTAACTTTGCACCAGTAGCTGGAATAAATGATCCAGCAACTAACCTGTAAATAATGATCCCTTAAATAGTGCTTAATAACCTTAAATCTGTGCCCTCTGGTTACCACTCTTCTGCCACTGGAAACAGTTTCTCCTTATTTACTCAATCAAAACCCTTCATGATTTTGAACACCTCTATTAAATTTCCCCTTAACCTTCTCTGCTCCAAGGAGAACAACCCCAGCTTCTCCAGTCTCTCCACATAACTGAAGTCCCTCATTCCTGATACCATTCCAGTAAATCTCCTCTGCACCCTGCCTAAGGCCTTGACATCCTTCCTAAAGTGGTGCCCTGAATTGGCCATAATACTTCAACTGGGACCTAATTTTATCAATTAAATTTGTATAATTTAATTCAATTTATTGATAAAAATGGATTTACAAATGTATCTTAAAGATGTTTGTCTATATAATAGAGAGGATTTCCTAAGGTTATTAATTGTGCTGAAATGTAAACATGTGTTTATGCTAATGTTTATAATTTTGCTACAAATGGTGCACAAAGGAAATCTCTCCTTCTTTCTGACCCTCTCTCTCCCATCTCATCCCCTTCCCTCCCCACTCTCCAGTGATTTAATTTTGTGTCTTTGGAAAACAAGTGTCCCACTGAACTGTTGCATTATCTTTCAAAAAGTGTGTGACATCAGGACATCTGCAATGGTCAGAGCCAGGCACGCCATTTTAAATTCTCCGGTGAGAAGACTGCAGCAAGAGTGGCATCAACACGTCACTGAATAGGCTCCGGCTCTCAAGTCCTCCCATCTGGCTGCAATCACAGTGAAACAAGCAGACACACAGAGCAAGCAGTGTTTCGCCAATTTTTTTTATAATCCAATTCAGAAAACAAAAGAAGCATTTGATGAATATTATGTTTCTGGGTCCCCAGGACTGAAATAAAGTCAAAAAGGATGTTCTTTTTCTCATAAAACACCATCAAATAGATTGTTGTAACATGAGTACGCAAGTGTGCTTAGGTTATTGTGCTGTCATTTAAGGAAATTTGTAAATTAATAGTAGGGCAAATGATGAAGTAGCTTTGAATTATAGATAGTGCATCCCACCCCCAGCCCCCAGCTCAGTAAATACAGTGCTGTCAACCAGAAGAGAAGTTAAGGATACACTGGGAAGCTCCAAGTCATTTCCAGTTGACGTCAGGGCTGGGTTTTGTAGACACTGGTGATTATTTTGAATGTTTAATATTTTTAATGAAAACCAGCTTTGGGGTTCTTTGTAAAGTAGAACTCCTTCAAATCAAAAAATAGCTCTAGCTAAGTAGTATAAATGGAAGTATTTACCCATGTGCCATCTCCATACTTATTTTAAATTGCTTTTGGAAGTATTTGCATTACTTTGCTATGGTGAAGACCCCAACTCTTTCACACACGCACTGTGAATGGGCAAGGTTAACCACCAGCAGCACAGTGTCATAAAATAACCCCAGTTAGTCGTAGTGCCCTAATACATGGTGAGTTCACAAATGGTACTTTAATTTTTTATTTATTCACTGTCGGGATGTGGACATTGCCGTCAAGACCGCATTTATTGCCCATCCGTAGTTGCCTTGAGAAAGTGACGGTGGGCCTTCTTCTTAAATCTCTGCTGTCCATGTGGTGAAGGTGCTCCCACAATGGCATTAGGTAGAGAGTTCCAGGATCTTGACCCAACAACGAGGAAGGCATGGCGATATATGTCAGGATGGCGTTTGACTTGAAGGGTAACTTGGAGGTGATGGTGTTTCAATGCACCTGCTGCCTTTGTTTTTCTAGGTTTGGCAGGTGCTGCCAAGGAAGCCTAGGTGAGTTGCTGCAGTGCCTCCTGTAGATAAGACACACTGCAGGCATGGTACACCGCTGGTGGAGGGAGTGGATGTTCAGGCTAGTGGGTGAAGTGCTGATCAAGTTGACTGCTTTGTCCTTTATCTGCATCTTGAGTGTGATTGCAGCTGCAGCCATCCAGGCAAATGGAGAGTATTCCATCACACTCCTAACTTGAGCCTTGTAGGTAGTGGAAAGGCTTTGGGGAGTCAGGAGGTGATACACTCGCCGCAGAATACCCAGCCTCCTACTTGCTCTAGTAGGGACAGCATTTACATGGCTGGTCCAGTTGAGTTTCTGGTCGAGGGCAACCCCCAGGATGTTGATGGTGAGGGATTTGTTAATAGTAATGTCATTGAATGTCAAGGGGAGGTGGTTAGACTCTCTCTTCTTTGAGATGATCATTTCCTGGTACTTGTGTGGCATGACTGTTACTTGCCACTTATCAGCCCAAGCCTGGATGTTGTCCAGGTCTTGCTGCATTCGAGCACAGACTGCTTCATTATCTGAGGAATTGCGAATGAAGCTGAACATTGTGCAATCATCAGCGAATACCCCACTTTATGATGGAGGGAAGGTCATTGAATGAAGCAGCTGAATATAGTTGGGACGAGGACACTGCCCTGAGGAACTCCTGCAGCAATGTCCTGGAGCTGAACTGATTGGCCTCCAACAACCACAAGAATCTTCCTTATACCAGGTATGACTCCAGCCACTGGAGAGTTTTCCCCGATTCCCATTGACTTCAATTTTATTAGGGCTCCTTGGTGCCACACTCGGTTGAATACTGCCTTGATGTCAGGGGCAGTCACTCTCACCTCACCTCTGGAATTAAGCTCTTGTGTCCATGTTTGGACCAAGGCTGTAATGAGGTCTGGAGTCCAGTGGTCCTGGAAGAACCCAAACTGAGCAACAGTGAGCAGGTTATTCGTGAGTAAGTGCTGCTTGATAGCATTGTTGACGACACCTTCCATCACTTTGTGAGATTGAGAGTAGGCTGATAGGACGGTAATTGGCTGGGTTAGATTTGTCCTGCTTTTTCTGCACAGGACAAACCCAGGCAATTTTACACATTGTCGGTTAGAGGCCAGTGTTATAGCTGTACTGGAACAGCTTGGCTATTTCTGGAGCACAGGTCTTCAATACTGCAGCTACAGTTTATAATTGATACATTAATACATAGCACATTCACACATTACATTAATATGTGGTCTGCTAATATATGGTACATTTACAACTGGTACATTAGTATGTGTTCTGTTAATATATGGTACATTAATGCATGTTACAGTAACACATGTTATGTTAATATATGATATGTTCACACGTGGACATTTATTCATAGTACTTTCACATACAATGCATTAATATGTGGCCTGATAGTACATGTTACATTAAGACATGGTATCATTGCATGTGGGACTGATTAGGAACAGTCAGCATGGTTTTGTGAGAGGAAAATCATGTCTCACGAATTTGATTGAGTTTTTTGAAGGGGTAACCAAGAAGATAGATGAGGGCTGTGCAGTAGACTTGGTCTACATGGACTTTAGCAAAGCCTTTGACAAGGTACCGCATGGTAGGTTGTTACATAAGGTTAAATCTCACGGGATCCAAGGTGAGGTAGCCAATTGGATACAAAATTGGATTGACGACAGAAGACAGAGGGTGGTTGTAGAGGGTTGTTTTTCAAACTGGAGGCCTGTGACCAGCGGTGTGCCTCAGGGATCGGTGCTGGGTCTGCTGTTATTTGTTATTTATATTAATGATTTGGATGAGAATTTAGGAGGCATGGTTAGTAAGTTTGCAGATGACACCAAGATTGGTGGCATTGTGGACAGTGAAGAAGGTTATCTAGGATTGCAACGGGATCTTGATAAATTGGGCCAGTGGGCCGATGAATGGCAGATGGAGTTTACTTTCGATAAATGTGAGGTTATGCATTTTGGTAGATCAAATCGGGCCAGGACCTACTCCGTTAATGGTAGGGTGTTGGGGAGAGTTATAGAACAAAGAGATCTAGGAGTACAGGTTTATAGCTCCTTGAAAGTGGAGTCACAGGTGGATAGGGTGGTGAAGAAGGCATTTGGCATGCTTGGTTTCATTGGTCAGAACATTGAATACAGGAGTTGGGATGTCTTGTTGAAGTTGTACAAGACATTAGTAAGGCCACACTTGGAATACTGTGTACAGTTCTGGTCACCCTATTATAGAAAGGATATTATTAAACTAGAAAGAGTGCAGAAAAGATTTACTAGGATGCTACCGGGACTTGATGGTTTGACTTATAGGGAGAGGTTGGATAGACTGAGACTTTTTTCCCTGGAGAGTAGGAGGTTAAGGGGTGATCTTATAGAAGTCTATAAAATAATGAGGGGCATAGATAAGGTAGATAGTCAAAATCTTTTCCCAAAGATAGGGGAGTCTATAACGAGGGGGCATAGATTTAAGGTGAGAGGGGAGAGATACAAAAGGGTCCAGAGGGGCAATTTCTTCACTCAAAGGGTGGTGAGTGTCTGGAACGAGCTGCCAGAGGCAGTAGTAGAGGCGGGTACAGTTTTGTCTTTTAAAAAGCATTTGGACAGTTACATGGGTAAGATGGGTACAGAGGGATATGGGCCAAGTGCAGGCAATTGGGACTAGCTTAGTGGTATAAACTGGGCGACATGGACATGTTGGGCCGAAGGGCCTGTTTCCATGTTGTAAACTTCTATGATTCTATGATTCTACAATTCATGGAATGTTCACAAGCGGTACATTAATAAAAGACTCAAATTTGTACTTTTACTGAATTTGCTCTTATCAGGCATGCCAGCTTGTACTCGTAAATTTTTGATCGGAGGGCTATTTTAAGGGGTTAAATTAATCACCTGAAAAGTTGTTCTAATATTGCCCAATTCCCGGCTAATCCCTCTTATAACTCAGGCATGTTGTGCTTTACGTTAAAGAAGTAGATACTCAAATAAAGCTAAAATTAACCACCTTGCCAAGCACACACTAATAATGTCACTGCAGCCAGAAACAGGAAGTTGGTATTTTGTCATCCGCAGTTTATCTTGAACAGCTCTGTGCAATACTTTTTATTTACAAATTATTAGTGAATTATTCACTGTAGTCAGGAAGAGACTGGGAAATGCTAGATAAAGAATGAGAGCTTCCTTTCACAGCTCTCCTGACAGACTGGAATGTTTCACACAGTGATTCCTTTATAAAAATGCATGCTCATAATTCATTGCAGGATGTAAAGAGCCATTTGGGTTTGGTATCCAATTCTTTAAGGACAGTAAAGTGATTGATTTTTTTTGGACAAGGCTCGCTCTATGATCAGTCTACTCATTCAATGAACAATAAATGAAGGGTAAGGTTTCACGACCATCACAAGTTCAAATAACTGTAATTATTTGTGCACCTGTACATTTACAGAAGACCTTACAATACCTTTGATGTAACTATTAACAACTGCCTATATTGATATCAATGGCTACTATCCAGTTTGCATTGTGACATCTTACATATTGCAGAATGGGAATGCCCCTAAGGACAGGACATTATCGGATGGTAAAACTTACTTGCTGTGGGGGAGGGCAATGTTGCAGACCATTGGTGCTATACGAAGCTGTGTCAGAGCTGTAGGATGTAAATCTGAACCTGTGATTCCTCACTCATTGAGTTTCCAATCTCAGCCATGCCACCATGGAAAGACATCATATGGCAGCCAGGTACTATTTTCCATGGACATAGAAAGGGGAAAAAGATGATTTTAAAGATAGAATAGCCCTGATAATCTGTGGGGGTTTAACCAGCGTAATGCCAGTGGGAGACCGGTGAAATCGACATGGAAGCAGTTAATACGGCCATTTTCGACCATTCAAGCCATTTCCTTGGACGTTCTGCTGCTTTCTTCCAAAAAGAGACCAGGAGAACTCCCATTGAATTTCAGGGCCAATTAATCTGCTCCGTTGATAATTATTTTACAAAGTACCTGCTGTAGAACTACCATTATACCAATCAGATTCTACCACTCAAAGATTAAATTACATTAGAGACTGGTTGGTGGCAGTTAAAGGTATTATATTGGAAGACAGGTTTTTTGCTGAACGCACTACATTACATGTTTTCAATGCAGTAGCTCAAAAAAACAACAACTAAAACTTGCATTTATATAGTGTCTTTAATGTGGAAAAATGTCCCAAGGCATTTCACAGAGGTTTAAAGAAAACAAATGCTGAGATAGGAATTTAAGAGAATAGGACCTAGGTAGCTAAAAACCACCAATGGTGGGGTAAAGGGAATGGGGAATGCACAAGAGTTAGAGGAACAAAGAATATGGGGTAGGGGCTGTAGGGCTGGAAGATGTTACAGAGATAGGGAGGGGACCATAGGGGATTTAAACACAAGGATGAGAATGTTATGTTTGAAGCACTGGGGGACCTGGAGCCAACATATGTCAGTGAGGACAGGTATGATGGACAAGCCGGACTTGGTGCAGGAAAGAATATGGGCAGCGGAGTTTTGAATAAGCTGAAATGTATGGACGGTAGAAAATGGGAGTCCAGACAGGAGATCATTGGAGTAATCATGTCTGGAGGACACAAAGGCATAAATGAGGGTTTCAGCAGTAGATGGGTTGAGATAGGGTGGTGGTGAGCAATGTTACACAGGTGAAAGTAGGTGTTTTTTGTGATGGAGCAGATATGAGGTCAGAAACTCAGGTGAGGATCGAACAAAATGCTGAGGTTGATGCTGGTTTAGCCTTAGGCAATGGCGATGAAGGGGGATGGAGTTGATGGTGAGAGTACAGAGGAAGTTATGGCTCATCCAAAACTGGACATCAGACAAGCAGTGTGACAAAAGACAATGGAGAGGTCAAGCAAGGTATTGGAGAGGTACAGCTGAATGTCATTAGCATACACATGGAAGCTAACCCTATGTCTGCGGATGATGTCGCCAAAGGGCAGCACGTAGATGAGAAAGAGGAGTGGGCCAAGGAGAAATCCTTGGGGGAATTCGGAGGGTTGGTGCGGGGGCAGGAAGAGACGTCAATGAAGGAGATGCCCTGACTACAATTCGATAGGAAAGAGTGGAACCAAGCAAGGTCAGTCGACAGAGCTGGACAATAGAGGCATTGGAGCAGGATCATATGATCAACTGTGTCAAAAGCTGCAGAGACGTCAAGGAGAACAAGGAGGAATAATGGTATCAGTCACAGAGAATTGTCACATCCCATCCTATTCTCATTCTGAATACTTTTTTCCACAAAGCCTTCCCCATCCAGCCAATATTTCCCTCTCCGAATCTGACGAAGGGTACAACTCGAAATGTTAACCTATATGGATGCTGGCCAACCCGCTGTGCATCTCCAGGATTTTGTGTTTTTATTTCCCTCTCCAACGCTGCTGTCGTGCTCCTGAAGAGGCCACCCCACTGCTTCCTTTTATAGCACTGTCCCTATCAGTTCCTAGAGTGCTACTCCCTTTTTTTCCCCACACATACATAGCCACTATCAAAAATCTCAGGTCCCCCAACAAGTCCAGCACAGTCATTGTTGAGTTTTGAGACCTTGACACATCCACAACTATGTCATTTAAGATTCGTTTAGTTCATACCTAAATGTTTTCAATCTAAAAATTAGTCACAAAAAATGTATCCCAGAATGATTAATTTCCTCTCATATCACCACACTTTAATACACTTGCCACTTTCCACCATCTACAAGGCACATGTCAGGAGTGTGATGGAATACTCTCCACTTGCCTGGATGAGTGCAGCTCCAACAACACTCAAGAAGCTCGACACCATCCAGGACAAAGCAGCCCGCTTGATTGGTACCCCATCCACCACCCTAAACATTCACTCCCTTCACCACCGGCGCACTGTGGCTGCAGTGTGTACCGTCCACAGAATGCACTGCAGCAACTCGCCAAGGCTTCTTCAACTGCACCTCCCAAATCCGCGACCTCTACCACCGAGAAGGACAAGAACAGGAGGCACATGGGAACAACACCACCTGCACGTTCCCCTCCAAGTCACACACCATCCCGACTTGGAAATATATCACTGTTCCTTCATCGTCGCTGGTCAAAATCCTGGAACTCCCGACCTAACAGCACTGTGGGAGAACCTTCACCACACGGACTGCAGCGGTTCAAGAAGGCAGCTCATACCACCTTCTCAAGGGCAATTAGGGATGGGCAATAAATGCTGGCCTTGCCAGCGACGCCCACATCCCACGAACGAATAAAAACAAACTTTTTGTGTTTCCAGGCCTTTCGTTAGCTTTATTATTTTTTTTTAACTGTCACTTTAAAAGTTTTGTAGCTTTAATGACTCCACTGCTGATCATGTTTGCACATTTCCTAAAGAAAGTGGCATTCTCACTGTTTTCAAAGCAAGCACACTTGAAATGAGTGGTGTTGCTGAACTGGGCTGTTTTGAGGCAGGCTGAGCTCTCGGAACAGCCTGTTCGACAACTCCAACACACAGCTGCCGTGTTGATAGTTATTGCAAGTCTCGATAGTAGACACTATGGGGGTTAAATTGGATAATTCCAGAAAATGGGCTCAGGGATCATGGTCCACGATTAACCTGTGCCCGTCCAGTGCATTGCAGGCAGCACATTAAATTGGTGCTGCCTGCTGATTTCCATGATTGCTGCGTGCAGCCACTGCTACTCGCGCTTCCTTTGGCTGCACACATCGCGAGTGGCTAGTGCTGCTTAAAGGCAACTTGCAACTCTTAAAGGGCAGTTGCATTGTGGCTGCAAGAGGTGGTGGGTTGTTTGAAAACTGAATCTGATACTTTAAGGAATGACAGAACATGCGAGAGATTGTGCACCAAGGTTCTCTGATGCTGCATTGGAAGCCTTGGTGCAAGGGTTGGACAGAAGGAGGGGCATCCTGTATCTGCAGGGGGGCACAAGGCCCTCCAGACATAGGCTGAAGAGGCAGTGGGAGGAAGTAACGGAGGAGGTAAATGCCAGGAGCATATATCAAGAACATGGATGCAGTGCAGGAAGAAGTTCAATGATTTAATATGAGTTGTTAGGATGAGTAAGTTCAAGTTTCAAGTGGCATTTCATACCGACTGCACCACTAGCCTCATCCACTGCTCAATGCAATACACCTCCCATCACCCACCTACCAACAATCTATTTCAATCAGTACTCAACCGTTCAAATCATATGCTTTGTCTCACCCTCAAATACTTAGCACTGTTGCAAGCCTCACACCTGCAACTCACAGCTCACACACTGGCAGCTATTCAATCATGACAGCCACATCACCCATCTTGCAGGACACTCACTGACACACTTCCATCTTTCTTGCAGGAGAAGGTGGCGCATAACAGGAGGCAGTGAGAAACAACTGCAGGAGGACAAGCCCGTTTACATGTTTTAACCCCCATGGAGGGCTCAATGCTGGCCATCATGGGAAGGGCCATTGCTGAGGCCATGGCCACTAGCGGTGCTGCATTCCTAATCTCCCTTCCCTCTTCGCACTTCTCTCTCATCCCACAATCTTTTCTGACACATGCTGCAGATGGTGTAAGCACACACTTCTTACTTTCTCCTCTCCCCTCACCACAGCCCAATCCTTGTCCCTTCGTCATTTCAGATACCCAAGAACTGGAACCTTCCCAGTCAGAGGAGGCAGAGGAAGAAGACAGCGATGATGAAGACTCACCGTCACTCAATCTTATACTTGCAGCAATCTTGTGCTTGCTTTGAAAACAGCGTGAATGCCACTTTCTTTAGGAAATGTGCAAACATGTTCAGCAGTGGAGTCATTAAAGCTACAAAACTTTTAAAGTGACAGTTAAAAAAAACAATAAAGCCAACGAAAGGCCTGGAAACACAAAAAGTTTTGAGGCTAGGATAGAGGAGGGAGGATCTGCACGTGGTGAGACACTGGGCACAAGTGTACAGGAGCCAGGGTGGGGGGAAAGGATACCAGAGGTGCCAGCTCGCTGGAGGGCATGGTCACACACTAGTACTACTGCAGAGGAGTCAGATGATCACTTCGATGGGCCAGGTCACAGAAGAAGGCCAATGGGCATACACAGCTAAATGATTGGTGCACTGGAAAGCCTGCCAGAAAGCCTGCGCACAATGCCACGGAACATGGAGGAGTCCAGCTCCAACTTGGCACAGGGCTTTGCGCAGAGCTTGGAGCCGATCCTTTCCGACATGGAATGGGTGGTCATCTCCATCTGCACACTTGTGGAACCCACCATAATACAACGTATGATGACTGATGTTACAGCTTCCATTATAGCACAAACATTTTCCATCCAAGGTCCGACTGCTGCTTTGGGAGCTCAGACTGCTGCCACATGACTCTGGGTACCACTGTTGAAAGGAGCTTCCAGACGTCACAGCAATCCAGAAATCTGTTCTCCAACAGATCACCAGACTTGCTGAGGCACTGCCCCGGGAGAGTGGCAGTGGCTCCATGGAACACAAACCTGCTGTCCTCTCTCAAGATGTTAGCATTCCTGGTCCCACTGCTGCCACTCCACCAGTGTTCTTGCTGTTGCCTGTCAGCCAGCCAGCCCAGACTGCTGCAGCCCAGGCCGAGATGGTACAGTCTGAAGCCGGGCCCTTTAGGCCCAGAGTTGTTTGAGGCCGTTCTCCATGGCCATCTGCAGTCTCCTCAATCCCATGTTCCAGCCACTGGGGAAACACCTCGTAGGAGCACTAGGAAAGGTAAAGGCGTACGAACGACAGGCACAAAGAGAATGCACAAAGACGAATAGTCTCATTTTGTTTGCTTAACCTCGTGATAATTTATTAAAGAGGATTTGAATTTGCATTTGGTGGTGGTTTTTATTTCTGCGATAAACTGAGGGAGGAAGCAATGTGTAATCATAACGAGGACGATTTGATGGTCATGTGGGAGAGGAAAGGAGTGTGGGACTGTTGGTGAATGGGGAGGTGTCGTTGAGATTACTGGTATCGTTCATTAATAATCTGATCACGTAGAGCCCTAGCAGAAAGGGGCTGTGCACATTGTAGCCTCCCTTCTTCTTCCTTCACTTCCTGTTGCACTTCCTCCTCCTCCTTCTCCTCTCCTCCTCTTGCTCCTACTCCTCAGGTTCTCTCCTGATAGGCGGTGGGAGGGGCTGTTCCCTCATAATGGCCAGGTTGTGCAGCATGTAGCATACTATAGCAAATCTTGATGGCTCAGTTGAATACTGCATGGTTCCTCCAGGGCTGTCCAGGCAGCGGAAGCGTTGCTTGAGGATGGCTAAGGTGTGGTCTATGATGTTGCTTGTGGCAAAATGGCTCTCATTGTAGGCCTGTGTGCGTGGGTTCCTGACCAGAGCCATGAGCCATGTCATGAGGGGATAACCCTTGTCGCCCAGTAGCCAGCCTTTGACTTGCTGTGTTGGTTGAAATACAGGTGGAACAGAGGACTGCTGCAGAATGAAGGAACCATGACTGCTACCAAGGTAGCGGGCATTGACCTGCATGATGCGCTGTGTGTGGTCGCACACCAGCTGCACGTTGAGGAAGTGGAATCCCTTTCTGTTCATGAATATGCTCGAGTTCAGATGAGGAGCATGCAAGGCAATGAGAGTGCAGTCAATGGTCCCCTGCACCATAGGGAAGCCTGCAATCCATGCAAAACCTTGTGCTCGTTCCTCCTGTTTGTCTCTGGCAAGAGAGAATGAGATGTATGTATTTCGCATTGTCGGGAGAGCCTTGGTGACCTCCTTGTACTGCAGTGCACTGCAAACTGCGAGATGCTGCTTATATCTCCAGCAGCAGCCTGAAAGGAGCCATAGCCATAAAAATTAAGAGCTATGGTTACCTTGACAGCCACAGGCAACGCTGTCCTTGCTCTGCTTTGAGGCTGCAGCAGTTGACAGATTCCAGTCACGATCTCTTTTGTGAACCAAGGATGTCTGAAGAACTGGTCGTCGCTGAAGTTGAGGTAAGAGAATTGGTCCCGAAGGCCCTCCATGATATGGTCTCCTGCTGAGTGCCCTGCTCCTCCTCTCTCTTCTAGCAGCTCGTCCTGCTCTGAGTGGCCTCTCTTCATTCTCCCAGTCATGTTCAATTCCCAGAGGTAGCCCTACCAGGCCACCCATGTCTGGAAGCAACTTTTCTTGGCACAATATTTTAAATGACACAAAGAGTACAGCAAAACCAGCCAGACCACTTTCCCTGTAGAATAGTGAAACTTTATCCAAGTAGAGGAAACCTCCACAAACATGTACAATTGCACCAGTAGCCAGAAGAAATAATCCAGCAACTAAACCTGTAATACTTCATGATCCCTTTAAATAGCACTGGTGAAGGGGTCCTTCATGCCCTTTACGTCCTGTTCAGTTGTGTGAGGTTAAGACAGGGACGTTGGCTGGAGTGTGGAGTTCCAAAATAGCAGCATTGCCTTCAAATCAGCGTTGCACACTCATCCGCATCATAATCTCCACGCTCTACGTGTTGCTAGTGGTCATTAATTGCGCGCACCAGCACCTTTACCAAGATGGCGTCCTGCACACCTCTCATCGGAAGTGTACAAGCGTGCATTTTCGACCCCATTTTCGGGACTTAGGTGTCTGTGTCGCACCTAAAAAACTGGCGCCATACCGCTCAATTTCACTCCCAGCAGGTGTAATTTTAACCCCAAAGAACAGGTGGGTTGGGGGTGGGTGGGTGGGAAGTTAAAATACAGCTTTGTCCAGCCCAAACACAACCAGGCTCCAGCTTCTGGGTTTAACATTGGTTCATTTGGATGCTCGCACGCAGCCGAAACCCGGAAGTCTCATCCCCAATTAATGCCGGCGGGCAGATCATTAAAGGAGCAATTTACCTTCTTGAAATACTTGCGGTAATTGATTCTGAACCAGAAACGAATTTTACTTCACCTGCAATGGGTTCCCCATGGCTTCTGAATCTCACCAGTGAAACGGAGACAAGATTCATGCAGCATGTAGAAGTTGATTTGGCCCTTTAAACCTGTGATTGACACTTCTCAATAAAAGCTCAGGCATTGCAGCTGGTCCCTCAGTTCTCTCAAGCAAACGTTTGGCTGAGAGTTCTTGTGTTGCGACTGAAAGTTCTTTGTTAAGTCTGAGTGTTCTTGTTTTGAGACAGCTTTAGGAAATCTTTGGATCCTCTCAAACTGACAAAATCAGAATGGGGAGAGGAATGGATGTACTCCAGAGGACATCTGAGGAGGAGGAAGATGACCATCCATGGCAGCCACGTTGTGCTGTGTTGGGTTCTGCAGGTGCACAAGAGAGAGTTGCACAACAAGGATCTGGAGAACAGCAGAGAGGGGAGAATCAGAGGGGTCGAGGTCGCAGGAGGCACTACCCATATGAGAGGGTCTACAGGCAGAGGCTGAGCTTCCTGGACCTCTCTGAGGAGCAGTGCTTATGCAGGCTCAGATTGAACCGGCAGGTGGTCGCAGACATCTGCAGCCTCCTTCAGGAAGAGCTGCTCCCGGCTGGACCTGGTGGACAGGTATTGCCTTTCGCAGTAAAAGTAACCACTGCCCTCAATTTCTCGCCTCTGGGTCATTCCAGGGCGCCACTGGTGACATCGGCAGGGTGTCTCAATCATTTGCACATAAGCATATAAGGCAGGTGATGGATGGATTGTTTTTCAGGGCGTCCGATTAAATGAACTTCCCCTGCGATGACATCAGCCAGAATGAGCGGGCAATGGGTTTCGCCTCTCTGGCTGGCTTCCCACGGATGCAGGGCACAATCGATTCCACACACGTAGCAATCCGAAGACCACCACATGAGCCAGGACTGTTCAGAAACCGAAAGGGCTATCACTCCATCAATGCACAGCTGGTATGGGATCACAGGAAGAGATTTCTGCAGGTGTGTGCCAGATTCCCTGGCAGCTGTCATGAAGCCTTCATTTCACGTGAGTCCAACATTCCAGACCTCTTCCAGACAGGAGACAGACTTGAGGGCTAGCTCGTTGGAGATAAGGGATACCCCCTGCAAACATGGATCATGACACCTATGAGGAACCCACCAACGAGGCTCAAGAGCGATACAACCAGAGCCACATGACCACCAGGTGTGTCATTGAACAAGCCATAGGTATGTTGAAGATGCCCTTCAGGTTCCTGGATAAGCCTGGCGGGTCCTCCAGCGCTCGCCAACAAGGGTCTCCAGAATAATCGTGGTGCACTGTGCCCTGCACAACATAGCCTATCAGAGAGGTTTACAGGTGGAGGAGGATGAAGGCGCTCGTCCATCATCATCTGTTGGCGACAACATTGAAGAAGTGCAAGAGAAGGAGGAAGATGAGGAGGAGGAGGAGGAACATGAAGATGGGGCACCTATCGCCAGATCATCCATACATATTGCTGCCCGAGATGCCAGGGATGCCCACATCTGTCACAGCTTCTCATTATAAAAGTGTCAAAATAAAGACATTGAGATACTCAGACCACCTAACAGAAACACCACCAACCACCCCCCCCCCCCCCACCCCCGCCTGCTTTGCACAAAACAGTCCTTCAACCACGCATACATCCATTGCACATCTGCCAGGTACCGACATATATTGGCCTTCATCGTGAAGCAAATGAAAGGACGACTTAACACTTGGAACGCAATAATGTCCAAGACGTGGAAGTGAGGCAGTGACAGGCTGCTCAGATCCCTGCCCTGACTGCTGAGATGCTTTTGGCCTACGACCTCTGGGTTTTGGAGTCCGTGAAGGGCCCCTGCAAAGACTGCTCCACCAGTACCTGTGCAGGGGCAGATTTGGCAATCGGGAGAGGAGGCAGCATTTCTGGTGCTGGTTGAGGGTTTGGGGGGGAGCAGCGGGTGAGCCGTGAGAGCATCTTGGGTGGAGGTCCCACTTCCCACTTTTCAGGCTCGAGGGGCCGATTGGCCTACTCCTGCTCCTATTTCTTATGTTCTGATGTTCTTATGTTCCATGCCCCCTTTCGCCATCGTCCCTCTCCTGCGCCAGCGCAACATCACTCCTGCCTCTCTGCTGGAGAACATTTTGGTGAGGATCAATGATGCGATGTAAGGTCACGGATAAGGTATCTGTCATCCTGTTGAAGGAGGCAGACATCTCCTGCAGGGCCGTGGTCATGGCCTGCATAGACTCATTTGAGAGCCACGCTTGAAGCTCAATGGAGGCGGCCACCCTCTCCAGTGCAGACATTCTCGCACTTACCCGTGACAACAATGCACTAGTGTTGGAGTTGGACTCCTTCATCCTCTCCACTATTGTGCAGAGTGTGTGTGGCACATTTTCCAGTACCTCGCAAAGGTGCAACTGTACCTCAATTATTCTCCTTCTTAATGATTGCCCCCGGGGTTCAGCATCTGTGGTCAGGTACAAAAAGTAATCAAAAAGTTTAATGGAATGTTAGCCTTTATATCTAGAGGACTAGAACATAAAGGGGAGGAAGTTTTGCTACAGCTATGCAAAACCCTGGTTAGACCACAACAGGGTGAAAACTATTTTAATATTTATCTTGAAAAAGATAAAAATTTATACATTTATAGATGATTGGTGACACAATGTCGTATATCAATCCAAAAGTCATCACTACACCTGCTTCTGTGTTTAAGTGGCTGCACCATGACAAGATATCTTAAAAAAGTTAACCAAATTTTTATGTGTCTTTTAAAAATATATCTCCTTTGAACTAAATTCATAAAATGTCCTTCCGTTTAATTGTAACATCGTGTTATTATTGCCGCAGTTACTCTTATCTCATCTGAGCTTTCAGGATGCATAGATATTGGTATTATAGACAACAGCAACATGTTGTGTCATATATTGTCATATGAACTTGAAGTTGTCTTGGATGCAAGCCTGATCATAGTTACCACCTTTTGTTATATTGTCTTAATACTGGCACAGCTATCAACATGAGGGAACTAGAACAATGCCCTAGGTGATCCATGGTCAGTAATAAGTTACTTGATCTTGGCCAAGGCTACAGGGGTAGCTGCAGTTGGCCTCAGCACCCTGTGTAAAGCAGAAATTGGCCAGGTTTGTCATAGAGTCATAGAGTCATAGAGTCATACAGCACGGATAGAGGCCCTTCGGCCCATCGTGTCCGCGCCGGCCATCAGCCCTGTCTACTCTAATCCCATATTCCAGCATTTGGTCCGTAGCCTTGTATGCTATGGCATTTCAAGTGCTCATCCAAATGCTTCTTGAATGTTGTGAGGGTTCCTGCCTCCACAACCCTTTCAGGCAGTGAGTTCCAGACTCCAACCACCCTCTGGGTGAAAAAGTTCTTTCTCAAATCCCCTCTAAACCTCCCGCCTTTTACCTTGAATCTATGTCCCCTTGTTATAGAACCCTCAACGAAGGGAAAAAGCTCCTAAGTATCCATCCTATCTGTGCCCCTCATAATTTTGTACACCTCAATCATGTCCCCCCTCAGCCTCCTCTGCTCCAAGGAAAACAAACCCAATCTTCCCAGTCTCTCTTCATAGCTGAAGCGCTCCAGCCCTGGTAACATCCTGGTGAATCTCCTCTGCACCCTCTCCAAAGCGATCACATCCTTCCTGTAGTGTGGCGACCAGAACTGCACACAGTACTCCAGCTGTGGCCTAACCAGTGTTTTATACAGCTCCATCATAACCTCCTTGCTCTTGTATTCTATGCCTCGGCTAATAAAGGCAAGTATCCCATATGCCTTCTTTACCACCTTATCTACCTGTTCCGCCGCCTTCAGGGATCTGTGAACTTGCACACCAAGATCCCTCTGACCCTCTGTCTTGCCTAGGGTCCTCCCATTCATTGTGTATTCCCTTGCCTTGTTAGTCCCTCCAAAGTGCATCACCTCGCACTTTTCCGGGTTAAATTCCATTTGCCACTGTTCCGCCCATCTGACCAACCCATCTATATCGTCCTGCAGACTGAGGCTATCCTCCTCACTATTTACCACCCTACCAATCTTTGTATCATCAGCGAACTTACTGATCATACCTTTTACATTCATATCCAAGTCATTAATGTAGACCACAAACAGCAAGGGACCCAGCACCGATCCCTGTGGTACCCCACTGGCCACAGGCTTCCAGTCACAAAAACAACCTTCGACCATCACCCTCTGCCTTCTGCCACTAAGCCAGTTTTGTATCCAAAGTGCCAAGGCACCCTGGATTCCATGGGCTCGTACCTTCTTGACCAGTCTCCTGTGGGGGACTTTATCGAAGGCCTTACTGAAATCCATGTATACCACATCCACTGCGTTACCCTCATCCACACGCCTAGTCACCCCCTCAAAAAATTCAATCAAATTAGTCAGACATGATCTTCCCTTGACAAAGCCATGTCTGCTGGAAGTGGCCAGGACCTTAGTGTACACAGCAGCTGCCACCTGGGCCCGTCAAAACCTGATAGTGTGGGACAACGCATTAATCACCCTGCATTCGATTGCATTCCCTGGGGTGGGCCATTTAAATTTTAAACTTCTCCCCTGCCCCTAGTAACGCTGAGCTCCAGCAAAATGCTGGAATATCCAGCACCCGGTATTACTAGGAAGGTAATGAAGGAAAATGTGATGCTTGATGTGACTCTGTCACTGAAAATAATAAAAAAGTAATGTAACTATAATTGTAACATTCACAGGAATAAGAAAGCAAAAAATAACACTCGACCTCAAACAATATAAACATTTCAGCCTGCAGTCCGTGGGGCTATTTGTTGCATGGAAAGCAATTTTCAGCTACTAGACCCAAATCTTTGGATACAATAAGGCAAGACATTCTGCTACGGAGACAGTGCCACCAGAAGCATGGCAGGGCAGGACTTGGCTGGGCACTTCAGGGTGGCGGAAGTGACACTGTTTCAGGTCCTGTTACAATTTTCCATCCCTGCCCGCCCAAGTAATGCTGGAAGACTGGCATAGGTTGGGCAGAGGATTCAGCCCATCATTTAAATAACAAAACTAGCCTGTGAATGACGTATTATCATAATTAGAACCCAGATGGGTTCTTATCCATCCATTTCAAGTCGCCTGCTGATATTCACAGTTGATGCTCAAACATAAATAATGGTCACAGAGGGAGACTTATGGTCATAGACTTGTACTCTAGCAAGGACTCAATAACTTCAAGAGAGAAGAGGAAAGGAAGGGAGAATATTGGGGAAAAAATATTCCTTCCAAGTTCCAATGTTATAAAATAAAATGATCATGGTAAAGGTTCTGTGGTATTTCATTTTCCTGGTGTGAGTGTTTAGGGTATCCAGATCCTTTTCTCACCTCACATTCTGTGGTAAATAAGAGCTGAGCACAGGTCTTTTTTTATTTGTTCTTGGAATGCGGGCGACAATGCCACATTTATTGGTCATTCCTAGTTGCCCTAGAAAGATGGTGGTGGTCTGCTCCTCAACTATTCACTATACTTATTAATAATTTCAAAAACACAATAGAGAGCCACAAGGCCAAATTTGCTGATAACACAGAAATTGGTGGCATAGTAAGTAATGTAGATGGGAGCATAAAATTACAAAGAGACATTGATAGATTGAGTGAGTGGGCAAAACAATGACAGATGGATTTTAACACAGGTAAGTGCGAGGTCATCCATTTTTTACCAAAAAAGGAAGGATCTGAGTATTTTTTAAATGGTCAAAAGTTAGGAACAGTGGAGGTACGAAGAGATTTAGGAGTCCATGTACATAGATCACTAAAGTGTAGTAGTCAGGTACAAAAAATAATCAAAAAGGCTAATGGAATGTTTGCCTTTATATCTAGAGAGCTAGAAGAAGAAGTTTTGCTACAGCTGTACAAAGCCCTGGTTAGACCACATCAGGAGTATTGTGTACTGTGCTGGGCACCACACCTTAGAAAGGATATATTGGCCTTGGAAGGAGTGCAGCGCAGATTCACCAGAATGTTAGCAGGGCTCCAAGGGTTAAATTATGAGGAGCGATTACATCATCTAGGCATGTATTCCCTGGAATATAGAAGGTTAAGGGGTGATTTTATTGAGATTTTTAGGATTTTGTGGGGGAGTCTAGGACAAGGGGACATAACCTTAAAATCAGAGCCAGGCCATTTAGGAAAGAAGTTAGGAAATACACCTTCACGCAAAAGTTGGTGGAAGTGTGGAACTCTCTCCCACAGAAAGCAATAGGTGCTAGCTCAATTAATTATTTTAAGTCTGAGATCGATAGATTTTTGCTAGATAAGGGTATTAAGGGTTATAGGGCCACGGCGGGTGGATGGAGTTAGGATACAGATCAGCCCTCTTCTCATTGAATGGCGGAACAGGCTCGAGGGGCTGAATGGCAGACTCCTGTTCCTGTGTTCCTAACCGCTGCAATCCCCTTGTGCTTCCACAGTAGTCTTAGGGAATTCCAAGATATTCATATTGTGATGACGAAAGAATAGTGATATATGTCCAAGTGTAACTTGGAAAGGAACTTGGAGATGATGTTGTTCCCACAGCATTGCTGGTCTTGTCTTTCTCAGCGGTAGAGGTCGCAGAGGAGGGAGGTGCTAACAGAATAGCCCTGGTGAGTTGAATCCAGTAGATCGCAAATACTGCAGTTTCAGTGCACCCGATTAACAGGGTGGATGTTGAGTCCAGTGGCACTGGGCCATTGAAGTAAATTGCACTGTCCTGGAAAGTGTTTTTGCCGCTGCACATATGCAGGTGAGGGCTGAGTATTCCACCACACTCCTGACTTAAGCCTTATAGGTAGTAGAGAGGCTTTGAGGAGTCACGAGGTGAGACACTCATGGAGAGTGTCCAGTCTCTGCCCTGCTCTTATAGCCATGATGTTGATATGCCGATTAAGCTTCTAGTTAACGGTGACCCCCAAGACGTTGATAGTTGGGGATTTGATGATGATGGTGCAGTTGAGGGTAAGTGGAAATGACTCGGCATTCTCTTGTCTGAGGTGGCCATTACCTGGCACTTACATGGCGCGAATGATGCATGGAATTGGTACATCACGACTGAAATCAGTTTTGCTTAAAGTAACAATTTCACTGCTCAGTGATGGCTACCTTTATCCACTTGGAAAATCTTGTGGCAACTCTGGAATCTTTTTCTTGCTAAAGGCTGCAAGGAAAGCTTTGATCCTTACACCTTTCATTATTCCTCTGTCCCAATTTTCCTGCCGAGGTACAGTTCCATAGGTATCTGTAGCTCTCTGGTACCTCACTCAAGTCATCCTTTGCATGTGGGAGTGATTGCCAGTGGACTATTTGACTATGGCGGCATCATAGCTCAGCCTGATCCTGTCATTACTTGAAGTCCATACACAGAAGCATTGTTCAGCTGAGGTAATTGGATAATAATCAGGAATTAGAAAACTTGACAAATTATCCCCCTTCTTAGCCAGAGAACATTTGTGGTCAATTAAAGCAGCCCCATCACACCCCTTCTGAAATCAGCAAACTCAGCAATGACCTGGGATTACATTTGAGGACTTTCTGGTCTGTATGGCTCAGTGCCACACCACACTCTGCATTTACCCACTGGGTCATCTTACTGCCTGCTCATGGGGCCTGTTTTCCTCATTGCTACTTACTCCCAGACTGAAAATTAACAAAAAAATGATTGTACTGCTGGGACTTCCAGAAGTTCAGTGTGTTTCAAATGCATTTATCATTTGCCTAGAATATGGTCTAGACCACATGAATCAGATTATTTCTATATTGTTCAGTGTGAATGCTGGAATATTTAATGCCCTTTGGTTCAATTTTTCCATTTCTCCAGACATTTATTTATAAATGAGCCTGAGTCATGTACTTGAGAGAAACCTTGGGCTGAATTTTAACATTAAGACGGGAACTCAGTGGGTGGATTTGCACTTGGGGAACCTGGAAGCAAAGTGTGCGTATTTAAATCTGCGATCGCATCCCAATTGCAGTCAATTATCTTTGCTTCCGGGTTTCGCAACTCCAAGCTGTGCAGCCAGCGTACTGTGCACCCGGATGACTCGATCGGAGCTGCATTATTTAAAGGTCCAGTTCAACAATGGATTTTGAAGGAGAATGGAGAAATGGAGTCCAGGAAAGCAAAGGCAGCGCCTAGATTTAGTGATGCCTCACTAGATGTGCCACTTTCAACGATTTGTGCACATATACCCTCAGACCTCTCTGTTCCTGTACCCCTTTTAG
Source organism: Heptranchias perlo (assembly GCF_035084215.1). Lineage (NCBI taxonomy): Eukaryota > Metazoa > Chordata > Chondrichthyes > Hexanchiformes > Hexanchidae > Heptranchias > Heptranchias perlo. The sequence goes on along the minus strand of NC_090327.1, from coordinate 114,486,262 downwards.
AATTGTGCCCTCTAGTTTATATTGCCTCTCCTCATGCTTCCTACCGAAATGTATCACTTCACATTTTTCTGTGTTAAATTTCATCTGGCACATGATTGCCCGTTCCACCAGTCTGTCTATATCCTCTTGAAGTCTATTACTATCCTCCTCACTGTTCACTACACTTTCAAGTTTTGTGCCATCTGCAAATTTGGAAATTGTGCCCTGTACATCCAAGTCCAAGTCATTAATATATATCAAGAAAAGCAGTGGTCCTAGTACTGACCCCTGCGGAACACCACTGTGTACTTCACTCCAATCACCACTGCTCTCTGCTTCCTGTTGCTTAGCCAATTTTGTATCCATGCTGCCATTCCCCCTTTATTCCATGGGCCTCAGTCTTGATGACAAGCCTATTACGCGGCACTTTATCAAACGCCTTTTGAAAGTCCATATACACCACACCAACCGCATTGCCCTCGTTGATCCTCTCAGTTACCTCATCAAAAAACTCTATCAAGTTAGTTAAACACGATTTACCTTTAAGAAATCCATGCTGGCTTTCCCTAATCAATCCACACTTGTCCAAGTGACTGCTAATTCTGACCTGAATTATTGTTTCTCAAAGTTTCCCCATCACTGAGGTTAAACTGACTGGCCTGTTGTCACTGGGTTTATCCTTACACACTTTTTTGAACAAGGGTGGAACATTCTCAATTCTCCAGTCCTCTGGCACGACCCCCTTATCCAAGGATGTTTGGAAGATTATGGCCAGCACCGCCTGAATTTTACATTTCTTTTAATGTTGGCACATAAAATTCATTCATTATCACCAAGTTCCAACATTAGTGCTTCCAGACTTCCAATTGGACCTTTCAGTTGCTTAATGATCAATGCCAACACATGGCAATGCTCATTGGGTGGCTGTGCAATGGGTGTATGCTTGGCTGAAGGATTGTTTTGTGTAAAGGGAGGTGGGGTTTGATGGTTGTGGTGATGATTTTTCCAGGTGGCATGAATATGTCAACACTCAATTTTTGGAATGTCACAATGAGAACCTCTGAGAGATGAAGGCATCCCTGGCATCATGGGCAGCAATGCGCACGCCTGGTATAGCGATGCGTGCACCATTGCCATATTCCTCCTCCTCCTTCTGCTCCTCACGGTCCTCCTCATCCTCAATGTTGCGGCTAACAGAGAGTGATTGAGGAGCGCATTCATCCTCGACCACCTTTCTGCTGCTCAATGTTGTGCTGCGTCCTGCACAACACGATTATCCTGGAGACCCTCGCTAGCAAGTACTGAAGGGCTCCCCCAGACCTGTCAAGGCATCTGAAGTGCATCTTGAACATGCCTATGGCTTGCTCAATGTCGCACCTGGTGGTCACGTGGCTCTGGTTGTATCGCTGTTGTGCCTCATTGGTGGGGTTCCTCACAGGTGTCATGAGCCATGTTAAGAACATAAGAAATAGGAGCAGGAGTAGGCCATCCAGCCCCTCGAGCCTGCTCCACCATTCAACAAGATCATGGTTGATCTTCTACCTCAATGCCATTTTCCTGCACCATCCACATATCCCTTGATGCCTTTAATATCTAGAAATCTAGCGATCTCTGTTTTGAATGTATTCAATGACTGAGCCTCCACAGCCCTCTGGTGTAGAGAATTCCAAAGATTGTCCACCCTCTGAGTGAAGAAATTTCTCCTCATCTCAGTCCTAAATGGCCTACCCTTTATTCTGAGACTGTGACCCCTGGTCCTTGACTCACCAGCCAGGGGAAACATCCTCCCTGCATCTACCCTGTCGATCCCTGTAAGAATTGTTTCAATGAGATCACCTCATTCTTCTAAACTCTAGGGAATACAGGCCTAGTCTACTCAATCTCTCCTCATACGATAATCCTGCCATCCCAGGAATCAGTCTGGTGAACCTTTGTTGCACTCCCTTTATGGCAAGTATATCCTTTCTTTGGTAAGGAGACCAAAATTATACACAATACTCCAGGTGCGGTCTCACCAAGGCCCTATATAATTGCAGCAAGACATCTTTACTCCTGTACTCAAATCCTCTTGTAATAAAGGCTAACATACCGTTTGCCTTCCTAATTGCTTGCTGCACCTGCATGTTAGCTTTCAGTGACTCATGTACAAGGACACCCAGGTCCCTTTGAACATCAACATTTCTCAATCTCTCACCATTTAAAAAATACTCTGCATTTCTGTTTTTCCTACCAAAGTGGATAACTTCACATTTTTCCACATTATATTCCATCTGCCCTGTTCTTGCCCACTCACTTAGCCTGTCCACATCCCCTTGAAGCCTCTTTGCATCCTCCTCACAACTCACATTCCCACCCAGTTTTGTCTCATCAGCAAACTTGGAAATATTACATTTGGTCCCCTCATCCAAATCATTGATACAGATTGTGAATAGCTGGGACCCAAGCACCGATCCCTGCGATATCCCACTAGTGACAGTCTGCCAACCTGAAAAAGGCCCGTTTATTCCTACTCTCTTTTCTGTTTGTTAACCAATTCTCAATCCATGCCAGAATATTAACCCCAATTCCATTTGCTCTAACTTTGTTCACGAATCTCCTGTGTGGGACCTTATCGAAAGCCTTCTGAAATTCCAAATACACCATATCCACTGGTTCCCCCTTATCTAGTCTACTAGTTACATTCTCAAAGAAATCCAATAGGTTTGTCAAACATGATTTCCCTTTCATAAATCCATGTTGACTCTGCCAAATCCTATTCTTATTTTCTAAGTGTCCTGTTATCATATCTTTTATAATAGATTCTAGCATTTTCCCTACTACTGATGTCAGGCTAACAGGTCTGTAGTTCCCTGTTTTCTCTCTTCCCTCCTTTCTTAAATAGTGGGGTTACATTTGCTCCCCTCCAATCTGCAGGAACCACTCCAGAATCTATAGAATTTTGGAATGCATCTACTATCTCTATAGCTACATCTTTCAAAACCCTGGGATGTAGATCATCAGGTCCTTGGGATTTATTGACTTTCAGTTCCATTAATTTCTCTAATACTATTTTTTTTACTAATACTAATTTCTTTCAGTTCCTCATTCTCACCAGACCCTTGGTTCTCTAGTATTTCTGGGAGGTTTTTTGTGTCTTCTTCCTTGAAGATGCCAAAAAATGTTTGCAGCAGGTATCCCTTGTCTCCAAGGAGGCAGCCCTTAAGTCTGTCTCTCGCCTGAAAGAGGCCTGGAATGTTTGACTGGCTCAAAATGAAGGCATCATGACAGCTGCCAGGGAATCTGGCGCACACCTGCAGAAATCTCTACTTGTGGTCACACACCAGCTGCACATTGATGGAGTGATAGCCCTTTCGGTTCATGTGGTGGTCCTCGGATTGCCACGTGTGTGCAATCGATTGTGCCCTGCACCTGTGGGAAGCCAGCCGGAGAGAAAAAACCCCACTGTCTGCTCATTCTGGCTGTTTTCATCACGGGGTAAGTTCACATAATCGGATGCCCTGGCAAACAACCCATCCATCACTTCCCTTATACACTTGTATGGTGATGATTGAGAGACCCTGCAGATGTCACTGGTGGGGCCCCGGAAGGAACCAGAGGCAAAGACACTAAGGGCTGTGGTTACTTTCAGTGCGATGGGCAATGCGTGGCTACCAGGTCCAGCAGGGACCAACTCTTCCTGAAGGAGGCTGCAGATGCCTGCAACCACCTGCTGACTCAATCTGAGCCTGTGTAGGCACTGGTCCTCAGAGAGGTCCAGGAAGCTCAGCCTTTGCCTGTAGACCCTCTCACATGGGTAGTGCCTCCTGCGACCTTGTCCCCTCAGTTGGTCCCCCTTCTGCTGTCCTTCAGATCCTTGTTGCACACCTGTCTTGTGCACCTACAGATCCCAGAACTGCACAGCATGCCTGCCATAGATGGTGATTTTCCTCCTCCAATGTACTGTGAAATAGATCCATTGCATATCCTATCCTGATCTTGTCATTTTGAGATACTCCAAAATGTTGGTAAATATATCTGAACACAAGAATTCTCAGTCTCAACAAAGAGCTCTCAGCCAAACATTTGCCTGAGAGAACTGAATGCTCAGCTGCAATACCTCGCCTTTTATTGAGATGTCTCAATCACAGGTTTAAAGGTCCAAATGAGCTTCTGCTGCACCTCGCCTCCGTTTCAATGGCATGTTTCAGAAGCCATGGGAAACATGTGCAGCAGAAGTTAAATCTGTTTCTGTTGCAGAATCCACAAAAAATTAAGTGCCTCAAGTGTTTCATTGCCCCTTTAACAATTGGCTCTCTGGCTTTAAGTGGGGACGGGACTTCTGGGTTTCAGACGTGCCCTCCAAACGTGCCTCGGTCAAACCCGAAAGAGGCCACATTGAAGCCGGGATGCGGTCCCGCTTCCAACTTCTGTGATTTTGACCTCACATCTGCCTCCAACCCACCCATTCTTGGGAGTTAAAATCCCCCCACCTTGTGTTTTGATCTGTTGAGGTCTGAACAGTGAGCTCTCCTTAGGTTTATTTATCTTTTAAATAAACTTCATGCAAATAATTGGTGGTAGCAATTCCTTCAGACTGACGCAGGGAAATTGTGAAATCTCATCAGCTCATTAACAAAGGAATAAACACTATTAATTAACACCTTTAATGGGCACAGGTGGTTTGTAGAACAGCTAATTCTTGTGTGGATTAACCTTTTACTTAGATGTAGAAATCCAGTTAAATAATTATGCACCAGACTATCTGTCAACACACAGTAATTTGTATTTTGACAGAATTGGACCTTTCTAGCCCTTGAAGCTTGTCCTAAATAAACAGTTTTTCTATAATAATCACGGATGCCAAAAAATAATGCAACCCTGAAATTACAGAACTAAAAAGATTTATATGTATATATTTATGGTTTATAAATTTACTGTTCGATTTACATTGCCACCATTTTGTAGGTTTATATATATATTTTGGTGTAAATGCACTAATTGTTAATTACTGTAAATGAGTGTTCAGAATTAGCAAAACTCCATCATTCAAATTATTGTCGAGAACTCTTGTGACATTATGTGATATGAAAAACATGGAATTTAGCCAGAGCAGCAGATCATTGAGGAGGATGAGAATGAGGGAGGTAAGTAAATTTATACCGACACAACGGAATAACATTAGCTAATTGGTGTCCTTTTCTGTCAACACAAAAAATGTAAGATGGCTAGTAGCTTACTGGAAAAACAGCCATGGACTGATATTGGTGCCCACATAGGTTATGTGCATTCTATCATCACAAACTACTATTCTCAAAAAACTTACTTGATTCCACACCCTAGTAGTCTACCATACCCTTGTTTAAATTATACCTAACTGCATTCCTCCCCTCTTAAAGACAGTAGAGTTGAATATCCATAGGGCTATGCCAGTCTCCTGCCTTTGATTGGCAGAACATTCGCCTGCCCCTTACAAGCCAAATGTAATCATTGGGGCGAGTGCGAGGTGTTGACGATACCCTACGCCAAGAGTTCCCAATCCCCTGGCTCATTCTGGACCTGGCGCAATATTAGAGGCTGATACACTCAGTAAGAGGAGGCGTACCTGCCTTCGGACATGACTGTGGACTCATGAGAAATGGTAAACAATCTTTTTTTTACAATATTTTGATCAGCCCCCTTAGACATAAGGCAAAGTGAATATGCTCAGGATCTGGGGGTTGAGGTAGCCCTCCGCCCACAAACACTAGTGGGATCAGCACTGGTGTAATCATCAGGATCATATCCCATGGATCATCAGGGCCAGTGACTTATACTAGGTAGAGTTCCACAGGTGCAGTAGTCCTCTGGTACTTGACCCATGTGATACTAATTACTAGCAGGCTATTTAACTGTGAGGGCTATCAAAGCTGAGCCCAGCTTGTCCTTATCAGATATCCGTACCTTCACAAATTCCAGTAGGGGATACCTGACATTGACCAGGAACGGAAATCCTTGCTGATTTCTTTTCTTCTACATAAATCAGGAGTACTAAACCCAATTGCAACATTCCATCTGTTGCCCTGGCTGAGATTAACTAACTCCGCACAGAGCTAATGGTCAAACCTTAAACCTTCCTGGTTGTCCACTCCCAATTTCAAATTCTATTTTGTCCCTCTGGACCATGCTTCATTCTCTGACTGAAATGGCGGGGAAGCACTATGGTCCCAGTGCTACCCTACAGACGGTTATTGGAAAATTTGCGGAGATTGACGTCCTGCCTGACTCACCTCATTCTCTGTGGTCAAGCAATGCATCTTGGCATCTCCTTTCCCAGCAGCTTCACTGACATAAGGAATTTGCTCTGTCGGGTATTGTTGTTGAGAATCTATTCAGTGTTGCATCACTGGCACAATGATATGCCAAAACATTGCGCCATTAGATCTCTGCTTGGGAGAAAGGCTTGTAAAAAAAGAACACTGATAAACCTAGTGTCCTATTTACACTCATATTTGCTATGAATATCTATTTTTTCCCTTCCCATCAGAGTCTTATCGTGGTAGGATGAGAAAGCAGATTGGAGACCTAGCCAATGCTATGCAAGCATCAGCTTGACTGATCTAAGTCTGTGGACTCAAGCACCACTCACCAGGAGCACATAATCTTGGCTGACACTTCAGTGCAGTACTGAGAGATTGCTGCATTGTTGGAGGTGCTGTATGTCACGCGGACTGCAGCAGTTCAAGAAGGCGGCTCATCACCACCTTCTCAAGAGCAACTAGGGATGGGCAATAAATGCTGGCCTTACCAGCGACGCCCACATTCCAAGAATGAATGTAACAAAAAAATCAGAAGAGATATTAAGTCAAGACCCTGTCTACCTGTTCATAAAAGATACCATGGCACCTTTTTGAAGAAGAATAGGGAGTCCTCCTGATGTCCTGGCCAAAATTCATCCCTCAACCAATATTCATCCCTCAAACAAATCCACCAAAACAGAGTAACTCGTTATTCATCTCATTGCTGTGTGTGGGATCTTACTGTGTGCAAAACGTAGCAACAGTGACTGCAATGTAATGTAATCCATTGACTGAGAAGCACTTTGGAACATCCTGAGGACTTGAAAAACGCTATATAAAAGCAAGTTCTTTCTTATAACTCTTCACTATCAAGTGCAGAGGTGTGGCCCAGGTTGACTGGTCCTTTGATTGTTTTCCCTCCCAATGGAGAGTCTGGTATCTGGCTTGCACCTCAGTATGGCAGAGCTCAAGAATTTACTCTAAGTGGAGATGTATGCACAAAGCTGTGTCCTGTTACATCTAGTATTGCACATCGGGTTGTATAATAATCTACAACAATCCATGACACAACCAAATCAATTTTTGACGTGTTAAAATGGGTCAAAATAGAATAGACTGCTAACAAACTTGCCTGTAGAGGTGACGGGACATTAAGGAAGATTTTCTGAAATGATTGCAATTTTGATTCCGAATGGTTAGAAACAGGTGGGAAGTTCACAAGAAGTGGTGCTGTTGGTGTGCCCATTTCTCCAGTCAGCTCATTGTCATAAGTTTGCATAGTTCTAGGTGAAGATTTGGACATGTGCAGTGAGCACACTAGTTGGAGGAGTGGAAATTTACTTGTAGGTGAAACATAAAGGTATGTGGACAATTAAAGGGAAGTGTTAGAATAGGCAGACAAAAATCTTTGCAATCTTAAGAAAGACTCAAAAGGCATTTCAACCGATTGACAGCCTTTACCGCGGCTGAAGGGAGAAGAGAGAAATGAACTGAACGAAAACCCCATTTGCAGGTCAGTAACAGAGCAGCTCAGCAGCCATCTCCCTGTTAGATAGCTGCTGAGTGACAGTGGTCCTGGATGAGATGGTTGCAAGAATAGTGGCCCTCCTTATTGCTCCAATTTCAGCAACATGCCTGGCAGAGCTGGTACTGTGGCTGATTGTGCCAACCTTATGGTGCGTGTTTTCGGCAGCTGTCCTTGCAGCAGATGGCACGGGTCTGCATGTGGCTCTCGGCGGAGCTGCAGTTTATGAAGGCAATTCACCACTTTTGTTGCCAAGCAGGTGTTTTAGGGCCTGTAGATATGTTTGGTGGCCTCTTGTTATATGCAGCCTGTCAGCCTATGCTGACTGCTGATCACCCTGGAGGGCCTGCTTTCATGCAGTACCACTTAAATCATGACAAGATGTGATTGGAGGGGGTTGTGAAGAACCAATCAGCATTAGTCAGGTCTTCACATATTGTATTTGCACAACTGTTAACTTGGCAGTAGGAATTGGAGCCGTTGCATGTACTAATCCTGCTGCAAAGCAAGGGGTATATGCAACTTTGTCTGTAGATGCAAATGTAAGGATACCTGCAGGTTACCACGCAGTATCTTTGGTGCTGGTTGATGTACTTGTCCTCCCTTTATAATTCCTCCTCTTCTTCCTAGAAAAAGCTCAGGTATCCATCGGGAAGTCCATTGATGGCTGTTAAGTAAAAGAAAATCAGAACAATTGTCACAAATGCTCCTGAAAACCAAAGTGGCAGCAGAAAGTACAAAAGGAAGAAAATGTTGTAGAAATCGTCTGGACACTGTTCAATATTTTTTCTTTGGCCTTTACATCTCTGAGACTGCCTACTTCCACCTCCATAATATCGCCGGTCTCCGCCCCTGCCTCAGCCCATCTGTTGCTGAAACTCTCATCCTTGCTTTTGTTACCTTCAGACTCGACTATTCTAATGCTCTTCTGGCCAGCCTGCCATCTTCTATCCTCCATAAACATGAGCTGATTTAAAACTCTGCTGTCCATATCCTAATTCACACTAAATCCCGTTCACCCATCACCCCGTGCTCGCTGACCTACATTGACTCCTGGTCCCTGAACGCCTCGATTTTAAATTCTCATCCTCGTGTTCAAATCCCTCCATGGCCTCCTTGAATACTGGCCCCTTGTGCATCCCCCACTCCCTTCGTCCCACCATTGGCGGCTATGCCTTTAGCCGTCTCAGCCTTAAGCTCTGGAATTCCCTCCCTAAATCTCTCCGCCTCTCCATCTCTCTCTCCTCCTTTAAGACACTCTTTAAAACCTACCACTTTAATCAAGTTTTTGGCCACCTGTCCTAATGTCTCTTTCTTTGGCTCGGTGTCAATTTTTTTGTCTGATAATACACCTGTGAAAAAACCTTGGGACATTTTACTACGTTAAAAGTGCTTATAAATGCAAGTTGCTGTTGTTGTTTACATCAATGTCTGTACATGAGTGATCACCTAGCAACCCTAAATAGCCATTAGTTGTGGGCATGAAGATCGCTCAGCATTCTGCACACATGAACATCAGGAAATACCTTGCTGGACAGAATGACATCATCTGTGCTTCATTTAAATATTATAATAAAACTCCTGCCCCTGTTTTTTGGCTAATGGGAATGTGCAGGATGTCCTAAATGGGTAGCAATCCAGCATTATAGATCTCTAGCCAATTTTCCGATCAGGTTTGCTTGATTTACATCTGTTTATGAGTTAAACCCAAAGGGAAAATCTACACCATTGTCTTAATGAAAATGTGTTTGGCAAACCTCTTTTTGTTTAAAGGAAGAAGTTTTGTGATAATGATGGCATGCCAAAATTACATAATTTCAACAACATTTTTGTCATTGCCTGGTGTGATTATAAATTAACGGGAAAAAGCTTGATGCCTCTTTATCATCAATATAGGAATCAGATATAGTACAAAGCTAGAATGTTGGGAAAAGGGATCCTTTTTTAATGTGATACTGCTCAAATGTTAAACCAGGTATTGTGTAAGCAGGTTTACGCTAGCCTGAGGTCATGTGACATCACTGAAATCAGTTCCAGGAGAAAAATAATTGTAAATAAACAATTTTGGTAATCAGTACCATATGTTAACCTTCATACAAGCAAATTAAACAAGTCTAATTGAAATTAAACTTCAAAGTACACACAATCACTACTAACTGAATTACATTGTTATGAGGGGAAGTACAGGGTAAAGCTTACAAGTTATGTTCTGTGCTTTAAAACCAAATATTTAACAATGTTTTGTTCTCCCACAAAGTAGCATCTCCACTAGGGTGGTCTGCAGGACCCCCTAAAGAAAAAGGTCACAGCCTTCGTTATCTCCTCTACCACCCAGGGGTTTTTATGAAGAATGGCACTACACTGGACATCATCAGATCGCTGGCTGGGGTAAGACTATGTAAGGGAACTATAATCCTCATTTTACTGACTACTCTTTGAAACTCGTAGGAGTGATTTTGTCAGGACTCCCTAATAATAGGCAGATAAGTGAACTTTTGAACAGCAGGCTACAGAAACTGTTATTTGTTGGGGCTGTAGGAAAGGTTAGAATAAGTGTCAGTTTGACTCAAGCTGGAAAGTCTATAAGCCATGAAAACTTGCACACTAGGCTGTTGAAGGAAGTCGGAGAGGACATTGCAGTGACCTTGGCCACAATTTTTCAATCCTTCTAAGATATAAATTGTGCTGGAGGACTAGACAGTAGCCAATGTAGCACTTCTGTACAAGAAGGGAAGGAAAGGTATATAGAATATAGAACCATAAAATCACAGAATCATAGAAAGGTAACAGCACAGAAAGAGCCCATTCGGGCCATCAAGTCTGCGTTGGCTCTATGCAAGAGCAATCCAGCTAGTCCCACTCCCCCGCCCTATCCCCATAGCCCTGCAAATTTTTTCCTTTCAAGTACTTATCCAGTTCCCTTTTGAAGGCCATGATTGAATCTGCCTCCACCACACCCCCCCACCCCTGCCGTGCATTACAGATCACAACCACTACCACTCACTGTGTAAAAAAGTTTTTACTCAAGTCACCTTTGGTTCTTTTGCCAATCACTTTAAATCTATGTCCTTTAGTTCTTGACCCTTCCGCCAATGCAAACAGATTCTCTCTATCTACGCTGTTTAGGCCCTTCATGATTTTGAACACTTCTATCAAATCTCCTCTCAACCTTCTCTGCTCTAAGGAGAACAACCCCAGCTTCTCCAATCTATCGACGTAACTGAAGTCCCTCATCCCTGGAATCATTCCAGTAAATCTCTTCTGCACCCTCTCTAAGGCCTTCACATCCTTCCTAAAGTGTGGTGCCCAGAACTGGACACAATACTCCAGTTGTGGCTGAACCAGCGTTTTATAAATGTTCATCATGACTTCCATACTTTTGTACTCAATGCCTCTAATTATAAAGCCCAGGATCCCGTATGCTTTTTTAACCGCTTTCTCAACCTGCCTTGCCACCTTCAATGATTTGTGCACATACACCCCCAGATCTCTCTGTTCGTGTACCCCTTTTAGAATTGTGCCCTCTAGTTTATATTGCCTCCCCTCATTCTCCCTACCGAAATGTATCACTTTGCATTTTTCTGCATTAAATTTCATCTGCCATGTGTCTGCCCATTCTACCAGCCTTTCTATATCCTCTTGAAGAAGTCTATCACTATCCTCCTCACTGTTTACTACCCTTCCAAGTTTTGTATCATCTGCAAATTTTGAAATTGTGCCCTGTACACCCAAGTCCAAGTCATTAATATATATCAAGAAAAGCAGCGGTCCCAGCACCGACCCCTGGGGAACACCACTGTACATCTCTCTCCAGACCAGTTAATCTAACATAGATTAAGGACAAACTGTTAGGGGGTCATTTTGACATACATGAATTTTTGTAACAAGCTTCCTGTGAGATGCCTTATTGAAGGCATTCTGAAAATACATTACATTTACTGCATTCCCTTTATCTAATATGTGCAATATCGGCTCGGCTGCCCATTCACTTCATTGGAAACTAAAATCAGGAGCGGTGTTTAATGGATGGCCGAGCAGATATCATGCATTTTACACTAGCGTCTAAAGTCAAAATTACCCCCTAAGAATTCATAATTCAAGGTCACTATTAGTGAGCATTCAGAGATGCATGGCATAATCAAAGACTCATTTGTTAAAGACAAGTTGTGTATGACAAATTTAACAGAGTTTTTTTGAAGAAGTGACTGATTGTATAGATAAAGGGAATGCAGTAAATGTAATGTATTTTCAGAATGCCTTCAATAAGGTGTCTCACGGGAAGCTTGTTACAAAAATTCAGGTGTGTAATATAAGAAAAATGTAGCAGTACGTTTAAAAGGTTGGCTGGTGGTCAGGAAACAAAAGGCTAAGGTTAATGGGTGTTGCTCAGATTGGAGAAGGGTTGGACGTGATGTACCCCAGGGTTCAGTGCCATGCCCAGTTTTGTTCTCTCTCTCTCTCTCTCTCTCTCTATCTATACACATATAGATAGATAGATGAATTGGATTTTGCATGGAACATAGGAACAGGAGTAGGTAGTTCAGCCCCTCGAACCTGTTCTGCCATTCAATTAGATCATGGCCGATCTGTACCTTAACTCCATTTGCCCACCTTGGTTTCGTAACCCTTAATGCCCTTACCTAACAAAAATCCATCTGTCTCAGTCTTGAGTGGAGATGCTCCCGATTGTCTGCTGTAACTTCGGCAGAAGATCCCCACAAACCCCAGAGAAATGGCGTTTCCGCGGATCTTCTGCCAAAGTTATGGTGGACGATCAGGTGAACTCCTGCCAAAATTCAACCACCTACTCTTTTTACATCACAGCAACTAACTGCCTCTATTGATTTCAAAATTTTTGCCTCTACCACCCTATCCAGGTATTAATTACTGTGAAGAAGCACTTCCTAACCTCAGTCCTGAACTTGCCTTTTACTAGGCTATACCTATGTCACCTGGTCCTGCAGTCATTGTTTTACTTGAAATAATGCTCAGGATTAACCTTTTCTATTTCACACTGTATCTTAAACAGCGGCATGTGTCTCCTCCCATTTGCCTCCATTTATAGATGAAGGTTCTGAGTTTTTGAGTTTAGATGAATGGTCATCGACCTGAAACGTTAACTCTGTTTCTCTCTCCACAGATGCTGCCTAACCTGCTGTGTATTTCCAGCATTTTCTGTTTCTTTTCTGAGTTTTTCTGTTTTCCTTGTAACTCAGTCCTCTGACATTGTGGTCTTCCTTCATTTTAAGAAGAAAAAGTGTGAAAGGTGCTTAAAGAAAGATAGGATAGATGAAAAGAGGAATAAGTTAAGATGAGAAGAGGTTTTTTTTTACATTAATTAATTATTTCTTTACAGAGGTGAGAGGGGGAAGGAGAGTAAATGGGACCTGTAGAGGCTGGCCTCACAATGGACTGGAGCTAATCCAGCCTGTTTAGATTTATTTTACAATATAAAGTCTTAAAAATTGTTTCATTTGCTTGTACTGCACTGTTTAGAGATAATAACAATGTATAGACCAAGCCAAGGTCAAAATCACTTTAGTAATCATGTATAAACCAATGACATTTAAACTGAATTATGCCTTTCCATTGTTCTGCAAAGACCGTTTCCAATGCTTGGGCCCATTCCCACTGGCACAGTTATCATGTATTATTTATATTAACATATTATCTGTATTTTTAGGTGTAAAAATTGTTTTTGAGCTCACAGTTTATTTTTAAATAGCCTCCACTCCCAGCACCTTTGTTATTAGGCTCTGAGTTAACACTAACTTTTTCCTACTGACTGTCTCATGTACACTTAAGGCCATCTTATGGGCCAATATTATTTTGACATCATTTTTAAAACCCCGATTTTAACTCTGGGCAGGTTTTGGGCGGGTGGGTCGTGGGATGAGTTCAAAACTCAGCCATTGCCCCAGAATTCAGGCCCGTGGTATTTTAACTCTTGGGCCTCACTATAATGTCACCAGCGGGTTTGACACCAGTTTCACTGATCCACTGGGAAACCCGCCCACTTCTGAAGCACAATTTTGGGCAGGTCAGCCAGAGGCCTTTTTAAAGCAGGAATGCACCTCTTAAAGTGAGGTTGCAGTCTTGTCTGCAAGATTTTGCTTTAGAATGGTGGAGGAAGAAACATGAGTTGCAGGCAAGCCCCCAGGTTCTCTGAAGCCTCCTTGGAGGTCCTACAGGAAGAGGTCGCAGGCTCGATGGGCCGAATGGCCTCCTTCTGTGCTGTAACCATTTTATGATTCTAGGTCAGGGAAAGGAGCGAAGGTATCTTTCTAGCCAGTGGGAGGAGGATCCCGAAACACTTTGTCCCCCGAGCATAGAGAGACAATGCAGAGTTGTCAGCTCCTGGGTGTAGTGCAGGAAGTGCTTCAGTGACCTCACTAGAGTAACAAGGGTGCGTATAGATCTTCATTTCTTCATCTCTCCCAACACACGGCAACACTTCTTTCCCCCTTCCTCCACCACTCTCAATGAATCCCCCCCTCCATCATACCCTTCACCACCCAGCACAAGGGCACACTACACCACCTCTCATTCTCATTACAAACACACAATTGCCTCTGCCTTGCTCCCTTCACAGCAGCCACTAACACCATTTTCTTCTCACTTGGTAGAATTTGCAGAATCACCATCTATTCTCATGGCTTCTTCCTTACCCCACACCATGTTTTCCATTCAACACCTCCTCATCCTCACTCCATCTTGTTTCTTCTTACACTCAGCATCTGCACAACAAGCAGAAGCTCCACATGTCTGCACTCACTCACTCACTAAATGGACGACCCCTTATCCTGCGACGATGTGCCTTTGTTCTAGACTCACCAGCCATGAGAAACAACCTCTCAGCATCTACCCTGTCAAGCCCCCTCATAATCTTACATGTTTCAATTAGATCACCTCTCATTCTTCTAAACTCCAGAGAGAATAGGCCCATTCTACTCAACCTCACCTCACAGGACAACCCTCTCATCCCAGGAATTAATCTAGTGAACCTTTGCTGCACCACCTCTAAGGCAAGTATATCCTTCCTTAGATAAGGAGACCAAAACTATACACAGTACTGCAGGTGTGGTCTCACCAAAGTCCTGTACAATTGTGGTAAGACTTCCTTACTTTTGTACTCCAACTCTCTTGCAATAAAGGCCAACATTTTATTTGCTTTCCTAATTGCTTGCTGTACCTGCATGCTAACATTTTGTGTTTCTTGTATGAGGACACCCGAGTCTCTCTGAACACCAACATTTAATAGTTTCTCACCATTTAAAAAATGTTCTGTTTTTCTATTCTTCCTACCAACCTGTCTATATCCCTTTGCAGACTCTTTGTGTCCTTCTCACAGTTTACTTTCCCACCTAGCTTTGTATCGTCAGCAAACTTGGACACATTACACTCTGTCCCTTCATCTAAGTCATTAATGTAGATTGTAAATAGCTGTGGCCCCAAGTACCAATCCTTGTGGCACCCCACTCGTTACAGCCTGCCAACCTGAAAATGACCCATTTATCCCTACTTTCTGTTTTCTGTCCGTTAACCAACCCTCTATCCATGCTAATATGTTATCCCCCAACCCCATGAGCCCTTATCTTGTGTAACAACCTTTTATGTGACACCTTATTGAATGCCTTTTGAAAATCCAAATATACAACATCCACTGGTTCCCCTTTATCTACCCTGAGTTACATCCTCAAAAAACTCTAATAGGATTGTCAAACACGATTTCCCTTTCATAAAACCATGTTGACTCTGCCTAATCATATTATGATTTTCCGGGTGGCCAGTTACCACTTTCTTAATAATGGATTCCCGCATTTTCCTGACGACTGCTGGCAGGCTAACTGGCCTGTAGTTCCCTGTTTTCTCTCTCCCTCCTTCCTTGAATAGCGGGGTCACATTTGCTACCTTCCAATCTGCTGAGACCATTCTAGAATTTAGGGAATTTTGGAAGATCACAACCAATGCATCCACTATCTCTGCAGACACCTCTTTTAGAACCCTCGGATGTAGACCATCAGGTCCAGGGGATTTATTGGCTTTTAGTCCCATTAGTTTATCAAGTACTTTTTCTCCACTGCTATTAATAACTTTAAGTTCCTCACTCTCATTAGACCTTGGTTCCCCGCTATTCTGGTATGTTTTTATGTCTTCTACTGTGAAGACAGATTCAAAATATTTGTTTAACGCACCTGCCATTTCCTGATTCCCCATTACAATTTCTCTTGTCTCAGCCTCTAAGGGACCAACATTTACTTTTGCTACTCTCTTCCTTTTTAGAAGCTCTTACAATCTGTTTTTATATTTCTTGCTAGTTTACTCTCATAGTCTATTTTCTCCCTCATTATCAATTTTTTGATCCTTTGCTATTTTCTAAAATTCTCTCAATCCTCAGGCTTACTACTCTTCTTGGCAACATTATAGGCCTCTTCTTTTAATCTAATACTATTCTTAACTTCTTTAGTTAGCCACAGGTGGATCACTTTTCCCGTGGAGTTTTTATTTCTCAATGGAGTGTATATTTATTGAGAATATTGAAATATTTCTTTAAAGTTTGCCATTGCTTTTCAACTGTCATACCCTTTAATCTAATTTCCCAATCTACCTTAGCCAACTCGCCCCTCATACCTACATAATTGACTTTATTTAAGTTTAAGACTCTAGTTTCTGACTTAAGTACATCACTCTCAAATTCAATGTGAAATTCTATCATATTATGATCACTCTTCCCCAGAGGAGCTCTTACAAATTAACCCTGTCTCATTACATAATACAAGATCTAAAATAGCCTGTTCCCTGGTTGGTTCCATGACGTATTGCTCGAAGAAACCGTCTCGAATACATTCCATGAACTCGTCCTCCAAACTACCTTTGCCAATTTGATTTGCCAGTCTATATGAAGATTAAAGTCCCCCAAAGCAACAACTTGGCCAATCAAAGTTCGCAGGACTCTTATATTTTCAAAAAAAGATACGGGTCTGAACTGAGTTTGAATAGAGATCAGACATCGCACACGTAAAACACAGATGCAGGTTTCATCCTGATGCTTGCATACAGTTGATTTATTTTAAACCATTGAATAAAGGTTGCTCACAATTACATCCCACATCCTCCAATCTTCACACCAGACCCAGCCAATCTGCCGATCTGAATTTGTACCGAGCCTGTGAGAGTGAGTGCATCAAGGTTCTCTAATGATGCACAAGAGGCCTTGGTGCAAGAGGTGAACAGAATAAGGGCTTCCTATATCCACAGTGGGGCAAGAGGCCCTCCAGACATATGCTTCCGAGGCAGTGGTAGGCAGTAGGGGATGAGGTCAATGCCAGGAACATAGCACCACGAACATGGATGCAATGCAGGAAGAAGTTCAATGCTTTGACTCGAGTGGTCAAGGTGCATGAGTTCAACTGTAAAGTGGCATCTCCTACCAACTGCACCACTAGCCACATCCACTGCTCCACACACCACATCCCCATCACACACCTACCAACAAACTCTTTCCATCAGTACTCAACTCTTCCAATCAGATGCTTCATCTCACCTTCACACATTACAACTGTTGCAAGCCGCATACCTACAACTCACAGGTCACACACTGGCAGCTATTCAACCATGACATAGAAATATCACCCAAACATCTTGCAGGATATTCACTGACACACGTCCCATTTTCTTGCAGGAGAAGATGGCGCATAACAGGCGGCAGCAAGTGACAGTGGCTCCATGGAACATGAAGCTGCTGTCCTCTCTCAGGGTGACAGCATTCCTGTCCCATCCCTGACACTCCGCCAGTGCCCTTGCTGTTGCCTGTCAGCTAGACAGCCCACTCCCTATAGAGTATTGAAACTTTATTATAGGAACATAGGAACAGGAGTAGGCCATTTTGCCCCTCGAGCCTATTCCGTCATTCAATGAGATCATGACTGATCTGTGACCTAACTCCATATACCCCCCTTAGCCCCATATCCCTTAATACCTATGGTTAACAAAAATCTTACAATCTCAGATTTAAAATTAACAATTGAGTTAGCATCAACTGCCATTTGTGCAAGTGAGTTCCAAATTTCTCCCACCCTTTGTGTGTAGAAGCGTTTCCTAACTTCACTCCTGCAAGTTCTGGCTCTAACTTTTAGGCTTTGTCCCCTCGTCCTAGTATTCAAGTATAGGAGACCTCCAAAAACAAGTACGAATGCATCAGCAGCCAGAACCAATAAAACTGCATGATCCCTTTGAATAGCGCTAGTGGATGGGTCTTCCATGCAGTTTAAGATCTGTTCAGCTGTGCAAGGTTGCACACTGATCTACAGCATAATCTCCCTACTTTACATGCAGCAAGACCTGGATGACATTCAGGCTTGGGCTGATAAGTGGCAAGTAACATTCGCGCCAGACAAGTGCCAGGCAATGACCATCTCCAACAAGAGAGAGTCTAACCACCTCCCCTTGACATTCAACGACATTACCATCGCCGAATCCCCCACCATCAATATCCTGGGGGTCACCATTGACCAGAAACTTAACTGGACCAGCCATATAAATACTGTGGCTACAAGAGTAGGTCAGAGGCTGGGTATTCTGCGGCAAGTGACTCATCTCCTGATTCCCCAAAGCATTTCCACCATCTACAAGGCACAAGTCAGGAGTGTGATGGGATACTCTCCACTTGCCTGGATGAGTGCAGCTCCAACAACACTCAAGAAGCCCAACACCCTCCAGGACAAAGCAGCCCGCTTGATTGGCACCCCATCCACCACCCTAAACATTCACTCCCTTCACCACCGGCGCACAGTGGCTGCAGTGTGTACTATCCACAGGATGCACTGCAGCAACTCGCCAAGGCTTCTTCGACAGCACCTCCCAAACCCGCGACCTCTACCACCTGGAAGGACAAGGGCAGCAGGCACATGGGAACAACACCACCTGCACGTTCCCCTCCAAGTCACACACCATCCCGACTTGGAAATATATCGCCGTTCCTTCATCGTCGCTGGGTCAAAATCGTGGAACTCCCTTCCTAACAGCACTGTGGGAGAACCTTCACCACACGGACTGCAGCGGTTCAAGAAGGCGGCTCACCACCACCTTCTCGAGGGCAATTAGGGATGGGCAATAAATGCTGGCCTCGCCAGCGATGCCCACATCCCATGAACGAATAAAAAAAAATGCTGTCAGCGTTCGTTAGGTGCACATGCGAAAATGCCTTTACCAATTTGGCGCCCTGCGCACGTCACGCCAGCAGTGTGCATGCGCATCCCAGATGCCATTTTCGGTGCTTATGAGTCCACATAGTGCCTGCAAAACAGGCGCTACGTGGCGCAATTTAGCCCCTGTACCTTTATCACATTTGAAACATTGGTCCATAGTTTCTTCTCCTTACAGCTTCTTCGTCTGCATTGTCATAAAGTCGTTGACATGAATGGTTTCAATATTCTTTAATGCAGAAAAACGGGGGGATGGATGATTGTCGCAGAATGGAGGCGTCATGGCCGCTGCCAGTGAAACTGGCACAGATTTGCATTATCCTTCTACGGTGATCACACACCAGTTGAACATTGATGGAAAAGATGTCCTCCCTATTCACATAAGCTCCTGGCTCATCTTCCGGTGCCTTGCCAGCTACACGAGTGCAGTCTATTATGCCCTGGATACCAGGAAAGACTGCCACTGCTGCAGATCCCAGAGCTCTCTCAGTCTTGTTGTTGGCATTATTCGCCAAGGCAATGTATTGGTTTGCTCTGGCAAGGAAGGCATTGGTGATCTGTTTGATGCAGCTGTGCACTGCAGACTGGGAGCTGTAGGTGAAATCCCCTATAGCCCGTGGTGAAAAAGTTAAAGGCAGTGGTGACTTTGACCCCCCCTCCGCTCCGGTCCAGCAGGCAGCATGTCCTGCTGCAACAAGCTGCATCGGTCAGCAACAGCCTGCCCAGTGAAAAGCAGTCTCCTCCTGCACTGCTCCTCAGAAATATCCAAGAGAGTAACTCTTGGCCTAAAGTAACCCTGTGAGCTGGGTATGGCCTTCTACGAGGAGCTGTCCACAGCTGCTGTCTTCTACCAGCCCCAGCTGCTACTTGTCCTGGTTCTTCAGGCTGCTGCTGCCTCTCTTCCTCCAACTGTTCGACCATCCAAGGAAGTGAAGCAAAACCAGCACCCATGATAATCAGTGAGTGTTTAAGGAGGGTAGGTAAGGGAGAAAAAATTAGAAAGAAGTAAAGTAGAAGCTCAGAACTGCCTTTGAAATGCACTATTCACAATGGCACACAGATCCTAATGACCAAAGTGCCTGCAGGCAAGTGCTCCTTTACATTCAGCTTGCAGTTGTGTCAGTCGGTTTATGAAGCCAATTCCACCAGCTTATCCTGAACAGTTTGCCGCTGGCTGGGACTTGTGTCCCGCCCAGTTAAAATTGCATTGGGGTCCAAATGAGTCATCAGACCCCTATTTGAATTTATTAATGAGGCACCTGCCTGTTTCTGGCAGGTGCATTTGCGACCTGAGTCAGCTACCCAGTTAAAATGATGGTTGACGGGTGGACAGTAAACCATCTTTTTCCGGGTGGCAGGCAGTGACTAGTGGGGTACTGCAGGGATCAGTGCTTGGGCCCCAGCTATTCACAATATATATCAATGATTTGGCTGAGGGAACTAAATGTAACATTTTCAAGTTTGCAGAAGACACAAAGCTGGGGTGGAATGTGAGCTGTGAGGAGGATGCAAAGAGGCTCCAATGTAATTTAGACAAGTTGGGTGAGTGGGCAAGAACATGGCAGATGCAGTATAACGTGGATAAATGTGAGGTTATCCACTTTGGTTGTAAAAACAGAAAGGCAGATTATTATCTGAATGGTGATAGATTGGGAAAAGGGAAGGTGCAACGAGACCTGGGTGTCCTTGTACACCAGTCACTGAAAGCGAGCATTCAGGTGCAGCAAACAGTTAGGAAGGTGAATGGTATGTTGGCCTTTATTGCAAGTGGATTTGAGTAGAGGAGCAAAGATGTCTTATTGCAATTATAGAGGGCCTTGGTGACACCACTTCTGGAGTATTGTGTGCAGTTTTGGTCTCCTTATCTGAGGAAGGATGTCCTTGCCATGGAGAGAGTGCAATGAAGGTTTACCAGACTGATTCCTGGGATGGCAGGACTGACTTATGAGGAGAGAGTTTTTTTTAAATTCGTTCATGGGTTGTGGACGTCGCTGGCGAGGCAGGCATTTATTGCCCATCCCTAATTGCCCTTGAGAAGGTGGTGGTGAGCCGCCTTCTCTAACCGCTGCAGTCCGTATGGTGAAGGTTCTCCCACACTGCTGTTAGGAAGGGAGTTCCAGGATTTTGACCCAGCGACGATGAAGGAATGATGATATATTTCCAAGTCGGGATGGTGTGTGACTTGGAGGGGAACGTGCAGGTGGTGGTGTTCCCATGTACCTGCTACTCTTGTCCTTCTAGGTGGTAGAGGTCGCGGGTTTGGGAGGTGCTGTTGAAGAAGCCTTGGCGAATTGCTGCAGTGCATCCTGTGGATGGTACACACTGCAGCCACTGTGCGCTGGTGGTGAAGGGAGTGAATGTTTAGGGTGGTGGATGGGGTGCCAATCAAGCGGGCTGCTTTGTCCTGGATGGTGTCGAGCTTCTTGAGTGTTGTTGGAGCTGCACTCATCCAGGCAAGTGGAGAGTATACCATCACACTCCTGACTTGTGCCTTGTAGATGGTGGAAAGGCTTTGGGGAGTCAGGAGGTGAGTCACTCGCCACAGAATACCCAGCCTCCGACCTGTTCTCGTAGCCACAGTATTTATATGGCTGGTCCAGTTAAGTTTCTGGTCAATGGTGACCCCCAGGATGTTGATGGTGGGGGATTCGGCGATGGTAATGCCGTTGAATGTCAAGTGGAGGTGGTTAGACTCTCTCTTGTTGAAGATTGTCATTGCCTGGCACTTGTCTGGCACGAATGTTACTTGCCACTTATCAGCTCAAGCCTGGATGTTGTCCAGGTATTGCTCCATGCGGGCTCAGACTGCTTCATTATCTGAGGGGTTGCGAATGGAACTGAATACTGTGCAATCATCAGCGAACATCCCTATTTCTGACCTTATGATGGAGGGAAGGTCATTGATGAAGCAGCTGAAGATGGTTGGGCCTAGGATACTGCTCTGAGGAACTCCTGCAGCAATGTCCTGGGGCTGAGATGCTTGGCCTCCAACAACCACTACCATCTTCCTTTGTGCTAGGTATGACTCCAGCCACTGGAGAGTTTTCCCCCTGATTCCCATTGATTTCAATTTTACTAGGGCTCCTTGTTGCCACACTCGGTCAAATGCTGCCTTGATGTCAAGGGCAGTCACTGTCACCTCACCTCTGGAATTCAGCTCTTTTGTCCATGTTTGGACTAAGGCTGTAATGAGGTTATTGGTGACTAAGTGTCGCTTGATAGCACTGTCGACGACACCTTCCATCACTTTGCTGATGATTGAGAGTAGACTAATGGGGCGGTAATTGGCTGGATTGGATTTGTCCTGCTTTTTGTGGAAAGGACATACCTGGGCATTTTCCACATTGTCGGGTGGATGCCAATGTTGTAGCTGTACTGGAACAGCTTGGCTAAAGGCGCAGCTAGTTCTGGAGCACAAGTCTTCAGCACTACAGCCGGGATGTTGTCGGGGCCCATAGCCTCTGCTGTATCCAGTGCACTCAGCCGTTTCTTGATATCACGTGGAGTGAACTGAATTGGCTGAAGACTGGCTTCTGTGATGGTGGGGATATTGGGAGGCGACCGAGATGGATCATCCACTCGGCACTTTCTGGCTGAAGATGGTTGCAAACGCTTCAGCCTTGTCTTTTGCACTCACGTGCTGGACTCCGCCATCGTTGAGAATGGGGATGTTCACGGAGCCTCCTCCTCCCGTTAGTTGTTTAATTGTCCACCACCATTCACGACTGGATGTGGCAGGACTGCAGAGTTTTGATCTGATCCGTTGGTTGTGGAATCGCTTAGCTTTGTCTATAGCATGTTGCTTCCGCTGTTTAGCATGCATGTCGTCCTGAGTTGTAGCTTCACCAGGTTGCCACCTCACTTTTAGGTATGCCTGGTGCTGCTCCTGGCATGCTCTTCTACACTCCTTAATGAACCAGGGTTGATCCCCTGGCTTGTTGGTAATGGTAGAGTGAAGAATATGCCACGCCATGAGGTTACAGATTGTGCTGGAATACAATTCTGCTGCTGATGGCCCACAGCACCTCATGGATGCCCAGTTTTGAGCTGCTGTTCTGTATCTATGCCATTCAGCACGGTGGTAGTGCCACACAACACATTGGATGGTGTCCTCATTGCGAAGACGGGATCTCGTCTCCACGAGGACTGTGCGGTGGTCCCTCCTACCAATACTGTTATGGACAGATGCATTTGCGACAGGTAGATTGGTGAGGACGAGGTCAAGTAAGTTTTTCCCTCGTGTTGGTTTGCTCACACACCTGCTGCAGGCCCAGTCTAGCAGCTGTGTCCTTCAGGACTCGGCCAGCTCGGTCAGTAGTGGTGCTACCGAGCCAGTCTTGGTGATGGACATTGAAGTCTCCCACCCAGAGTACATTCTGTGCCCTTGCTACCTTCAGTGCTTCCTCCAAGTGGTGTTCAACATGGAGGAGGACTGATTCATCAGCTGAGGGATGGCGGTAGGTGGTAATCAGCAGGAGGTTTCCTTGCCCATGTTTGACTTGATGCCATCAGATTTCATGGGGTCCGGAGTCAATGTTGAGGACTCCCAGGGCCTCTCCCTCCTGACTGTATATCACTGTACCACCACCTCTGGTGGGACAGGACATACCCAGGGATGGTGACGGAAGAGTCTGGGACATTGGCTGAAAGGTATGATTTTGTGGTATGGTTATGTCAGGCTGTTGCTTGACTAGTCTGTGGGACAGCTCTCCCAATTTTGGCACAAGTCCCCAGATGTTAGTGAGGAGGACTTTGCAGGATCGACTGGGCTTGGTTTTGCCTTCGTCGTGTCCATTGCCTCGTGGTCCAGTCCGGTTTTATTGTTATTGTGACTTTTTTTAGCGAGATTTTGCAACTGAGTGGCTTGTTAGGCCATTTCAGAGGGCAATTAAGAATCAACCACATTGCTGTGGGTCTGGAGTCACATTTCGGCCAGACCGGGTAAAGACGGCAGGTTTCCTTCCCTAAGGGGCATTAGTGAACCAGATGGGGTTTTACGACAATCCGGTAGTGTTCATGGCTACCATTACTAATACTGGTATTTTAATTCCAGATTTTATTTAATTAATTGAATTTAAATTCCCCAGCTGCCGTGGCGGGATTTGAACTCATGACTCTGGATTATTCGTCCAGGTCTCTGGATTAGTAGTCCAGTAACATAACCACTGTGCTACCTTACCCTACAACTAGGCCTATATTCACTAGAGTTTAGAAGAATGAGAGGTGATCTCATCGAAACATATAAAATTCTAACAGGACTAGACAGATTAGATGCAGGGAGGATGTTCCCGATGGCTGGGGAGTCCAGAACCAGGGGTCACAGCCTCAGGATACGGGGTATGCCATTTAGAACTGAGATGAGGAGAAATTTCTTCACTCAGAGGTTGGTGAACCTGTGGAATTCTCTACCATAGAAGGCAGTGGAGGCCAAGTCATTAGGTGTATTCAAGATGGAGATAGGTATATTTCTTAATGCTAAAGGGATCAAGGGATATGGGGAAAAAGCAGGAACAGGGTATTGAGTTAGACGATCAGCCATGATCATTTTGAATGGCGGAGCAGGCCCGAAGGGCCGAATGGCCTGCTCTTGCTCCTACTTTCTCTGTTTCTATGATTTTAATCATTCATCAGCCCCTTCCCACCAGCCAGGTTGGGTTAAAATCAGTGCCTTGATCTTTTTTTTCCCCTTCTAACCAATTTTTAAACCAGTTTGCTATCCTCCCCCTAATGTGACTTTGAAAATCCAAGAACATGGGCAAAGAGGGAACAAAGCACGCCAGATGATCCCTGCACATGGAGACTGGTTTCTTAATTTATTTTTTAACAAAAGGACAATTCATTCTACATATTAGTTAAATCAAAGACCTGGCTCCCTCTCCTCAACACACTCATATATTTGAATTTGGGTTCAATTCAAATTGGCCCAGATTCAGAAACTCGGGGTTGTCACTCATCCTGGTTTGTGTGAATGGTCCCTTCCCCTCCTCAAACGCGAGGGTAGAGTTTCCATTGGGAGTGCATTTTACACCCAAATGGTTTAAAATGGCTGTTAAGGTGGCCCAAAATGACTTGTGCTGGTGGCACCCAATTTTCCATGGTCAGCTTATCTCTTATATATGAAAAACAGTGGCGGGATGGGGAGGGGGGGGGGGGAAACGGAGGGGGTGGTCGTTCAACTTGGGAATGCATGTTTCACCTCCAAAAATGAGCGCTCAGACACCGAGAGCCGAGTCCGATCTCACATACACAGAATTTTCCCATTGCCACTTTGAATAGAGGCTTCTTTTAGGCACCTAACGTACCCACCTGAAATCAGCAGCTGTCCATTTAAGCCGCTTAATTAGAGTCCTGTGCTTTTTAACAGCTCCAGCACTGTATTCGCCAATTCTAAATCAGTCACAGAAATCATGGAAGTGATTAGCCTAGAGGGTGCTATTTCTAGCTCTCAGGTAAATCACTGGTTAATTTATTTGGACTGTTCGTGAGCTGCTTCTGAGCTTATTGGGAGTTTTGACTGCTGGGACCGACAAATTATTTGTGAAAGTAATTCGATGAGTCAGCAGAGGGTTTGTCCAGGAGCTTCTGGCAAACTTCTGATTGGTTTCAATGGGTTTGGTGCTTTCACTGGCTGGAAGAGTAGGAGGAGGAGAAAGAAGAGCAGGCTAGAGTCCAGGGAGTTGCAGCTACAGAGAAAGGAGACAGAAGGAGGCCAGCTCGCAGGAGGCCTTACTCCACACGAGTGTGAAAGCCTAGAACTTCTTACCTGCAGTTCACCTAAGAACAGAGCTTTGTCGCCTGCTGCAGTACCAAGTGCAGCCCCAGCTCAAGGCCATCTGCATCCTTGCCTGAGGCTGTCAAAGTCAGTGTGACCCTGAGGTTTTATGCCTCGGAGTCAATCCAAGCTTACTGCCACCGAGCATTGTTGTGATAACTTTAATTTATTATCAATCAGGACTCCCAGATTTTCCATGCATTTTATTTTCTTTCCATTTAAGTGATAGACCCTCTCTGGACATTTTGTCCCCATGTGAAGCACTTTGAATTTCTTTACATTGAATTTCATCTGCCACTAGTCTGCCTAATTCCCAAGTATATTCAAATCCTCCTGTAGCTTATCCTTTTCAGCTTTGGAGCCTACCACCTTCATTAGCTTTGAATTATCTACAAATTTAGCCACTGTGCTTGTGACTTTTAGCTCCAGATCCAGATTTATAAAGATATCAATTCTCAAAATCCCTGTACCCAACATCAACTGTATTCCCATTATCTATACAATCAGCATACAATCTTCAAGAAACTCTATTAAATTTGTTAAACATGATTTAGGAACATAGGAACAGGAGTAGGCCATTCAGCCCCTCGTGCCTGCTCCGCCATTTGATAAGATCATGGCTGATCTCTGATCTATCTCCATATACCTGCCTTTGGCCCATATCCCTTAATACCTTTGGTTGCCAAAAAGCTATCTATCTCAGATTTAAATTTAGCCATTGAGCTAGTATCAATTGCTGTTTGCGGAAGAGAGTTCCAAACTTCCACCACCCTTTGTGTGTAGAAATGTTTTCTAATCTCGCTCCTGAAAGGTCTGGCTCTAATTTTTAGACTGTGCCCACTACTCCTAAAATCCCCAACCAGCGGAAATAGTTTCTCTCTATCAACCCTATCTGTTCCCCTTAATATCTTATAAACTTCGATCAGATCACCCCTTAACCTTCGAAACTCCAGACAATACAACCCAAATTTGTGTAATCTCTCCTTGTAACTTAACCCTTGAAGTCCGAGTATCATTCTAGTAAACCTACGCTGCACTCCCTCCGAGGCCAATATGTCCTTCCGAAGGTGCGGTGCCCAGAACTGCTCACAGTACTCCAGGTGCGGTCTAACCAGGGTTTTGTATAGCTGCAGCATAACTTCTGCCCCCTTGTACTCTAGTCGTCTAGATATAAAGGCCAGCATTCCATTTGCCTTCTTGATTATTTTCTGCACCTGTTCATGACACTTCAATGATCTATGTACCTGAACCCCTAAGTCCCTTTGGACATCCACTGTTTTTAACTTTTTACCATTTAGAAAGTACCCTGTTCTATCCTATTTTGATCCAAAGTGGATGAACTTACATTTGTCTACATTGAATTCCATTTGCCACAGTTTTGCCCATTCACCTAATCTATCAATATCGCTTTGTAATTTTATGTTTTCATCTACACTGCTTACAATGCCACCAATCTTTGTGTCATCGGCAAACTTAGATATGAGACTTTCTATGCCTTCATCTACGTCGTTAATAAATATTGTGAATAATTGAGGCCCCGAGACAGATCCCTGCAGGACTCCACTAGTCACATCCTGCCAATGAGAGTACCTACCCATTATCCCTACTCTCTCTCGCCTTTTGCTCAGCCAACTTCCTAACCAAGTCCGTACTTTTCCGTCGACTCCATGGGCTTCTATCTTAGCCAACAGTCTCTTATGTGGGACCTTATCAAATGCCTTCTGGAAGTCCATATAAATAACATCCATTGACACTCCCCTGTCCACTACTTTAGTCACCTCTTCAAAAAATTCAATCATGTTTGTCAGGCACGACCTACCTTTCACAAATCCATGCTGGCTCTCTCTGATTAACTGAAAATTCTCGAGGTGTTCAGTCACCCTATCCTTAATTATAGACTCCAGCATTTTCCCCACAACAGATGTTAGGCTAACTGGTCTATAATTCCCCGGTTTCCCTCTCTCTCCTTTCTTAAAAAGTGGAGTGACATGTGCAATTTTCCAATCCAGAGGGACAGTTCCTGAATCTAGAGAACTTCGAAAGATTATAGTTAGGGCATCCGCAATGTGCTCACCTACTTCCTTTAAAACCCTGGGATGGAAACCATCTGGTCCTGGGGATTTGTCACTCTTTAGTGCTATTATTTTCTTCATTATTGTTGCTTTACTTATGTTAATTTTATCAAGTCCCTGTCCCCAATTCAATATTAGTTTTCTTGGGATTTCTGGCATGCTATCCTCTTTTTCTATGGTAAATACTGACGCAAAGTAATTGTTCAACATGTCCGCCATTTCCCCATTGTCAATGACAATATCCCCACTTTCAGTTTTTAAGGGGCCAACACTGCTCCTGGCCACCCTCTTTTTCCTAATATAACTATTAAAGTTCTTCGTATTGGTTTTGATATCCCTTGCAAGTTTCTTTTCATACTCTCTTTTTGTAGCTCTTACTATCTGTTTTGTGACCCTTTGTTGATCTTTGTATCTTTCCCATTCGCCATTTTTTGCCTTTTTGTATGCCCTTTCCTTACGTCTTATACTGTCCCTTACCTCTTTAGTTGTCCATGGCTGTTTTTTTTGGCAAGTAGAGTTCTTGCCCCTCAGGGGTATAAACCGATTCTGTATCACGTTAAATGTTTCTTTAAACATTTCCCACTGATCATCAGTCGTTTTACCCATTAACAGATTTGCCCAGTTTACTGTGGACAGTCTCTGTCTCATCCCATTGAAGTCGGCCTTACCCAAGTCTAGAATCTTAGCAGCTGATTCACTTTTTTCCTTTCAAACACTACATTGAACTTGATCATGTCATGATCACTATTGCCTTTAACAAATCTGTGCTGGCTGCTCTTGATGAACAAGAAAGAAACACTTCAGGTTAATGGGTATTGCTTGGATTGGAAAAGGGTTGGTCCTCATCTTCAAGTCCCTCCATGGTCTCTCCCCATCCTATCCCTGCAATCTCCTCCTGTCCTATATCCTGCCCCATAACCACTCCTGCATGCTGTGGTCCTCTGACATCAGTCTTGTTAGTAATACCCCTCCCTTTAGCCAGCATTGGTGACGGAGCCTTCTGCCACCTCAGCCCAGCTCCTTGAAACTCCCTCCCTCAATCCCTCTATCTCTACACCACTCTCCACCTTTAAAAACCTTCTTAAACCCATTTTTTTACACCATGCTTTCATTCACTCCTCCTAATCCCCCCCTCCCTGGCTTTACATCCGTTTCTTCATTTATTACTATTTGTGAAGTGCCTTGGGACATTTTTGTGTTAAAGATGCTATATAAATGCAAGTTGTTTTGGAACACCACGCCAACTGCAATAGCAGTAATCATAGAATCATAGAACAGCACAGCGCAGAAGGAGGCCATTCGGCCCATTGAGCCCGTGCCGGCTCTTTGTAGGAGCAATCCAGTTAGTCCCATTCCCCCGCAATTTCCCCATAGCGCTGCAAATTTTTTCCTTTCAAATATTTATCCAATTCATTTTTGAAAACCATGATTGAATCTGCTTCCACCACCCTTTCAGGCAGCGCATTCCAGATCATAACTATTTGCTGCGTAAAAAAGTTTTCCCTCCTGTTCCCTTTGGTTCTTTTGTCAGTCACCTTAAATCTGTGTCCTCTGGTTCTCGTCCCATCCGCCAATGGAACAGTTTCTCTTTATTTACTTTAACTAAACCTTTCATGATTTTGAACACTTCTATCAAATCTCCTCTTAACCTTCTCTGCTCTAAGGAGAACAACCCCAGCTTCTCCAGTCTATCCACGTAACTGAAGTCCTTCATCGCCGGAACCATTCCAGTAAATCTTTTCTGCACCCTCTCTAAGGCCTTCACATCCTTGCTAAAGTGTGGTGCCCAGAATTGGACACAATACTCCAGCTGTGGCTGAACCAGTGTTTTATAAAGGTTCAACATAACTTCCTTGCTTTTGTACTCTATGCCTATATTTATAAAGCCCAGGATCCTATATGCTTTTTAACTGTTTTGTCAACCTGTCCTGCCACCTTCAAACATTTGTGCACATATACCCCCAGGTCTCTCTGTTCCTGCACCTCCTTTAGAATTGTACCATTTAATTTATATTGCCTCTCCTCCTTCTTCCTGTCAAAATGTATCACTTCGCGCTTCTCTGCGTAAAATTTCATCTGGCATGTGTCCGCCCATTCCACCAGCCTGTCTATGTCCTCTTGAAGTCTATCACTATCCTTCTCACTGTTAACTACACATCCAAGTTTTGTGTCATCTGCAAATTTCAAAATTGTGCCACATACGCTCAAGTCCATGTCATCAATATATATCAAAAAAAGCAGTGGTCCTAGTACCGACCCCTGGGGAACACCGTTCATCACTACTCTCTGTTTCCTGTTCACTTTGCCAATTTTGTATCCAAGCTGCCACTGCCCCTTTTATTCCATGGGCTTCAATTTGCTGATAAGCCTATTATGTGGCACTTTATCAAATGCCTTTTGAATGTCCATATACACAACATCAACCGTATTGTCCTCATCAACCCTCTCTGTTGCCTCATCAAAAAACTCAATCAAGTTGCTTAAACACGATTTGCCTTTAACAAATCCGTGCTGGCTTTCCTTTATTAATCCACACTTGTGCAAGTGACTATTAATTTTGTCCCAGATTAACGTTTCTAAAAGCTTCCCCATCACCAAGGTTAAACTGACTGGCCTGTAGTTGCCGGGTTTATCTTTACACCCTTTTTTGAGCAAAGGTTGAATTTGCTGTCAATATCCACAACTGAACAAGGCATCAATTATATCAACATCTCTTCGCATTGTAGAGGTCCACCATGGAAGGGGTGTTCACGTTGGACTGTTAATTAGCCTGTAAATCCTTCCATTGCTTCACACTATTCTCCAAGGGAAGAGTGTGAAGATATGAAAACAACAACTGTAGAGGTAAGAGTGAATAGTAAAAATGGTCTTGGCCTGTGCTTTACTGGGGGTGTAAGATAGCAGGCTATTTAAAGGGCAATCATCCTTCAGATGCACCTACCTGTCCTCTGTTCCCAATGTAGCAGAGAGATGATCAAATCTTACATAACTATAAGACTACAGAAAAGTGTCTCCAAATTAAGTGTTCTGAAGAACACTTAAAAGAGCTAAATATCTTTCTGTAATACGACCTTTAATAGCCAAACAGCATGTTACACTGCCTGATTTTCAGAATTTCCTCACAGCCATGTATGGAATTCAAAATTCCCCCACCCTGAATGTATATGAACAGGCTGTTTAATGCCATGTGTGGTGAGGGGGCAGAATAGATGACCCTTAAGCCTTCTGCATTTGTCACACAATACCCTTTACCCTCCCAGAATGCTTACCTAATGAATATTATGGGGGGAATTTTAATCCCCAAGAACGAGTGGGTTGGGACCGGGTGGGTAGTTAAAATAATTGATTTTTTGAGTGCGACCGCAACCCGGCTCCAACACGCCCACTTCCGGGTTTGACGGAGGTGCGTTTGGATGCATGCGAGTAACGTACTCGCTGCAGTTGGGTCCCTAATTAGTTCAGGCAGGCGGGTAGTTCCCACAGGCAATTAACGTCATTAGGAGACATTAATTAGGTCTTTTTAAATTGATTTTCACAGACCTTTAAATTTAACGCCTCCAGCACGGGTTTCCCAGGGTTCGTGAATCTCGCCAGTGAATCGGAGGCGAGATTGAGCTGCAGCTCATGTGGGTATTTAAACTTGTGATTGCCCCATCTGAATAAAAGCTCAGTGATTACAGCTGGTGTCTCGGTTCCATGTGGCAAATGTTTGGCAGAGAGTTCTTGTGTTGAGACAGCTTTTTCAAAACTTTATTCAAAGATTAGGATGGGGGGGGGGGGGGTGGTGGTGTTGGCGGGGCACAATGGATGTATGCGAGAGGATATCGGAGGAGGAAGAAAATGACCATCCACGGCAGTGACGTCATTCTACGTCGGGATCTGCAGGTGCACAACACACATCTGGAGAATACCAGAGAGAAGAGGTGAATGGAGAACAGCAGAGAGGGGAGAAACAGAGGGGCCGAGACTGCAGGAGGCACTACCCACGTGAGGGGGTCTACAGGCAGAGGCTGAGCTTCCTGGACCTATCTGAAGAACAGTGCCTACGTAGGCTTAGATTGAGACGGCAGGTGATCGCAGACATCTGTAGCCTCCTTGAAGAAGAGTTGCTCCCTGCTGGACCTGGTGAGCCCGCATTGCCCATCGCAGTAAAAGATACCATTGCTCTCAATTCCTTTGCCTCTGGCGCCTTATAGTGTGCCACTGGACCCATCTCCAGAGTCTCTCAGTTGACTGCACATAAATGTATAAGGCAGGTGATGGATGGGTTGCTTGCCAGGACGTCCACTTATGTGAACTTCCCCTGCGGCAATAGCCAGAATGAGCAGGCAGTGGGATTTGCCTCTCTGGCTGGCTTCCCATGGGTGCAGGGCACAATTGATTGCACACATGTAGCAATCCAAGGACCCTCACATGAGCCAGGAATTTTCATCAACCACAAGGAATTTCACTCCATCAATGCACATCTGGTGTGCAACCATAAGGAGGGATTTATACAGGTGTGCACCAGATTCCCTGGCAGCTGTCATGATGTGTTTATACTGCAGCAGTCCAACATTCCAGATCTCTTCCAAACAAGAGACAGACTTAAGGACTGGTTCATTGGAGACAAGGGATACCCCCTGCAAACTTGGTTCATGGCACCTGTGAGGAACCCACCAATGAGGTGCAAGTGTGCTGCAACCAGAGCCACATGACCACCAGATGTGACATTGAGAAAGCCATTGGCATGTTGAAGATGCGCTTCAGGTGCCTGGACAGGGGCCCTTCAGTACTCACCAGCGAAAGTATCGAGAATCATACCTGATGTGCTGCGTCCTCCACAACATAACACAGCAGAGAGGTTTAGAGATGGAGATCGGCCTCTTTGAAAAGGAGGAGGAGGAGGACGAGGACAATGAGCAATATGAAGATGGGGCACCCATCACCAGACCAGCCGCATACATTGCTGCCGGGGATGCCAGGGATGCCCTCATATCTCAAAGGGTCATTTAGTCAGAATGGGAAGAAAGAAACATTGAAATACTCAGGTGTATACCCATCTACACCACCAACAACCCCCCTTACCCTTTGCAGAAAACAGTCCTTCAATCACGCATACACCCATTGCACATCTGCCCAATGGGTACCATCATGTATTGGCATTCATCATG
Source organism: Heptranchias perlo (assembly GCF_035084215.1). NCBI lineage: Eukaryota > Metazoa > Chordata > Chondrichthyes > Hexanchiformes > Hexanchidae > Heptranchias > Heptranchias perlo. The sequence goes on along the minus strand of NC_090327.1, from coordinate 114,453,303 downwards.
AAGCAAATGATAGGGCGCATTGGCACTCGGAACTCAATAATGGGTAAGATGTGGAAGTGGTACTAATCAATAAATTTTATGTGCCAATATAAAGGAAACTTCACAACATAACATTTCTTCAAACACCCAGTGCATACCCTTGGTGAATTACAATTGTTTTCTCTTTCGCTTCCTACCACTTCTACATGGTACATCCCCTGTGGCTTCAGCAGAGGTAGTAGCAGGTCGCTCAGATCACTGCCCTGACTGCTGAGATGTTTTTGGCCTATAACCTCTGAGTTTTGGAGCCCTTGAGGGCCCCGTCAAAGACTGCTCCACCTGTACCTATGCAGGGGCAGACTTGGCCAGCGGGAGAGGAGGCAGCATTGCGGGTACTGGTTGGGGGGAGGCAACGGGTGAGACGTGGGGGTGCCTTGAATGGAGTTCCTACTTCCACGTCCCCTTTCACCATCATCCCTCTCCCGGGCCGGCGCAACATCACTCCCACCACTCTGCTGGAGAGCAGCTTGGTGAGGATCAGTAACGTGTTGTATGGTCACAGATAAGGTATCTGCTATCCTGTTTAAGGCGGCAGAAATGCTGGCTTCCAAAGTCTGCACGGCTATGGGCATGGCCTGCATAGACTCATTTGAGAACCATGCTTGAAGCTCCATGGAGGCGGCCACTCTCTACATGACAGACATTCTCCGCAATTACCTGCAACATCAATCCACTACTGTTGGAGTTAGACTCCTCCATCCTCTCCGCTATGCTGGAGAGTGTGTGTGGCATGTTTTCCAGTACCTCACAAAGTTGTAGCTGTACCTCAATCATTCTCATTCTCATTGATTGTCCCTGGGGTTCAGAATCTGTGTCCAACTGAGCAGGGCTTGGAGAGGAGTGCACCCCCCATCGCGGACTCTCCACAGCTGCCCCTGCCACCTTGCTGTCCGCTCGTGCTCACTTGTGAGCTGTGAATCACCAGGTGACAACCCACCTAACTGTCTGACAGGACCCACCGAAGTGCAAGTATTTGCGCTGGTGCATGGCTGTATGTCCTGTGACGGTGCACCTTCAGAACGAATGAGCTCCTCTGAGGAATCATTGTCATGAATCTCCGCATATTGTTCTTGTACGCGTGAAGGCCCTGGAAGACAAACGAAAGCGATATGAATTAGTGCGGGCAAAGTAACAATCTTGCCAATCACCATACTCAGGTTTCTCGTAGTTTACTCATTGATGAAATAAAGTCATCACGTGCGTGAAAGATGTTTAAATTCTGTCACCAGGCATCTGTGAGTCCCAGTCTCTCCATCTCCAATTGAGATGGATGCAGATGTGCCACTAATCTTCATGGCATCCTTCTCTGCATCTGTGAGCTGCACTATTGTGAAGGACGATCACCAGTACTCTCTCTCTCCCTTGCGTTTTGGGCTCTCTTCTCCTACGAGGGGCGAAAGAACAGAAATGTGAGTGACTGAAGGTCATGTATTCACCCGATGGATGCAGTGCATTCGGTGAGGGTGACTATGAGACAGATTCATCATATTGCATGAGGATTGGGGTGAGTGGCAGCGGTGGATGGATAAATGGGGAGGTGAGGAAATGCATAGAACGATGGTTGCTGCTGAAATTTAAGTGGGTGTGAGGAGTGATGTGATAGAGTAGGCTTGACAAGGCAGAGTGAGGGGGGGTGGATAATGTACACCACAAAATGTGGGTGAATCAGAAACTGTACTCACTTTTCCTGACCTGGTTAGGTCATTAAAGCACTTCCTGCACTGCAGCCAAGACAATGCTCCTGCTGCTCAGCTCCTCAGCCACCTCCAGCCACGCCTTCTTGGTAACAGAACCAGGTTTTTTTCTCCCATTGCTGGGGTAAATTATTTCCCTCCTGCTCCTCACTGCACCCAGCAATACTTCGGGGGAAGCATCTGTGAATCTGGGTGCTAGCCGTGCACTCTGTGAATCCATGGTTTCACATCCTCCTTTCTCCTCCAAATTCCATTTTTGCATTGGGCCTTTAAATAGTGGACTTCAGATCGCTTCATGCGGGTGTGCAGTACACCCGCTGAGCAGCTTGGAGGCACGAGCCCCAGAAGAGAAAGTTTCATCCTTCAATTAAGTTGCGATCGCAGAATTCAACCCGTTAACTTCACTTCCGGGTTCTGCGTCTCCCCTGCTTTCTTCCCGCCTCTGAGTCTGCACAAAACCACTAAGTGCCATTTATTGATAAAGCCTGTAGCATCTGCTCAGCTGCTCCCTGGTGATCAAGGTTAAGATTGGGGATTTCACCACAAGAGAAATGATGGGTATAGACCCCATCTTTGTGTGTTTTATATCGGTGCTGGTGAATAATGAGCCCTTGAAAGGAACCACAAAACAAGACCTTGACTTTGACAAGTAAAAGTGTAAAATAACATTTTGTTTTAAACTGTGCGGTTTAGGGATTTAGAAACTGCCAACAGTTGTTTAATTGCTGACTATTCCTACTTAATCACTGCAAGATCACATTGTGCAATTGCATAGTGATTGCTGTGGGACATCAATTGATGGGAGGAGGTAGGGGAATTAGCCATTCGACAGTCTCAATCTATCAACCAATTATTTGTTGGAATAAAAGGCAATTTTACTTTTTACTTTAAGCTTTCATATATGAAAACTTAGATTTTTTCCCACTTTTTTTTTATCAGGAGCTCATTATTTAAATGAGTATTCCTGATCGAAAATCATGCAAATTGCGAGAAAATCAGCTTTAATAGGGAAGAGATTATATCACAGATGGTCTCAAAGGGACTTCACATAAAAGTTTTTTCCCCTTTTTCAGCAGTGTGGATATGAGAGAAGAAAGAATGAAAGAAAAGAGTCATAGATTTTTTTTATTTTTCTCTTGACAAGCAAACAATTAGGAAGGATAATTTGGGAATCGGGGAATAATTGCAGAGGTATCCCATCATGTATCCAATGTTTATTATTAAATGTATTTCCCATTGCTTCAGAACTTATTTGCTACTGATAGTGTGTCAGCATGTTTCAGGAAACACATTTCCATTTTCTTAATTTGTATCCTGTCCACAGTACAGAGTATCCAGCTCAGACGTTATGTAGATTTTTTTCTTCAAGCTGCCACTCTGCCTTTGGGACCTGCTCCATGCCTTTCATCAGCTGCCATTTTCAGCAGCATGCAGTAATTTCATGGCTCATTGCAAGCGTTGAAAACCTTTGAAACCACAAATGCTAACTTACCTGGCCTGAAGCCATTTAGGAACACATTAATTCAGCAAACAGAAACAAACCCCTCTCCAACTCCTGCCACAATTGAAATGTAGTGTTGTTGCATTGAGGGTGAACGGGGAGGAAGGAGTGTGCAGCTGCAGCCTACTTTTAAACGTCTCCTGTGTTCTTTGCAAATTTCTCATCAGCACGCAATTGCAGTGATATCTTTATACTGAGACACCTTTTGAAACGGTTGGACTGTATACAGTACCTTTATTATGCTGAAGTGAAGCTGAGTTAGTGCAGGAAATTCCTTCCACCCCTGAAACCGCTGACCCCCCCCCACGACATACACATTCACAGACATACATACACGCCTTCTCCATATCTTTCTCTTCCCTCTTTACAAGAAATGCAACTTTTTACCACATTGCAGGGGGAAAAATTATCTGCAAATATATGGTGCATATAGGCGGAGGGGAATAAAGGTTCTCCCACCAAAATTAAATGGGGAGGTGCCAGGAAAGTTTTACTTGGGGCAAAGATTTTTCTATTCCTCAGGAATGAAGGGGGGCAAATCAATCTTGTATGCAAATGCTGAAAGGATTCCTAATCCATTCTCTTTCCAGGTAAAATATTCCCCCTCCCCCTCTCTCAAGGGAAAATAATTTAAGCACCATTGCAATGAGTGCCGTTTTCAGCTTTTCGTACCTTGCCTACTGTACAAGTAACATGAGGGTTCAAAGATTACCAATGTTGCTGTAAGTCGCACTTCCCCAGCAAATTTTATTCCCTGCGAAGCAGAGGAAATAACAACTTTATATAACTCCGTAAGGGAAAATAATTTTGTGTGAATGTAAACCAGACATGAGGGGAATGCATGATGTAGAGGCAATGATCTTGAAGTGAAGAGGATGAGGAAAATGTCAGAAACCTTTCACATAGGTTAAAGGTGTTTAGATTTTTGTTTTATTTTCTTCTGTTACTCTTGTCAGTTATTTCCTCTTCCTGTTAACATTCACATGTGAGTGCTAATGTACATATACATTGACACAGTGTGCATTGGCCAGCCCATATAATATAAAACCTGAACATTCAATGCATCGACAGAAAATGTGCATTGTGAAGTGTTTCCCCTCCCAACCTGAGTTTTCTTCCCTTGTCACTCCTCACTTGAAGGCACTGATTTATTCTGGGTATGGTTTCAGAGGTACACCGCCTTCTGGTACCTTGTCCAAGTGGTTCGTCTTCATGTGTAATCCTGGATAGTGAGTGGTAGTAGCTATTCTATCATAGGGGCATCACAGCCAAGCCCGATCCTATCTTCACTTGACATCCACTCACGTGTACTTTCCAGAGAAGGTTACTAGATAGTGATCAGGAGTGGGAATCCTGTCTGATATTCTCTCTCCCTAGCCTGAGGACATCAACACCAATTGCAGTGGCCTTGCCACCACCCGACTGACAGATCAGGGATCAAAACTAGGATTGTCAGGATCTATAGGGCTCAGTACCACACCAGCTCGTGTAGAATTTAGCTCATTATTGGTTAACTGCACCCAGAAGAATAAACAATTAGGCAATTCTGACCTTTTTTGTTGAAATATGGAGGAAATGGGTTTAAGGGCATAAAGAATGTAAATATAATTTCATTGTTTTATCCTGATTAAAGTATTCTCCCATATTGTAAAGAAGAATGTTTAAAAATGGGGTGAATGTTCTGCTCTTACGTTGCCAGATATCAGTGCTAGAGAATGGAACATTTTCCATTTTTTGTATCCAGTGTCACCATCGAGCATTCCTGGGTTAAGTATAGTGTGGGTCAGCTGCAGAATAAGACTACCCCAATAATGAACCTTATTCCAATCTCCACTGCACCGGTGAGAACATTGTATTTTCCACATCCTCATAGCCTAACTGATTGAGACTGCCAATTCATGTCAATTGATTATAGGTTGTTTCATGCTGTGGTTCTATGGTCACTAGACACTGGATCAAATGTGGTCAAACTTATTTCACTTGGGACTCACAGAAACGCTGCTCAAACTGATTGGGGAGAATTTTAACCCTCCACGATGGGCAGGGGTCAGGAGGTTTCAATTCTTAAAAATGTGAAACCCAACCCCAACCTGCTGTGGGCGCACTTACTTCCGGTTTAACTGGGGCAGGTTGGGGGTCGAGCAAGTAACCTGCTCTCGAGAGGCGGCTCAGTAATTTAAATATGTTAATGAGCCAGCGTGCCTCAGATTTTAGCAGCCATTCAGATTTAACGGTTGCGGGCCAGATTTCATAGGGTTCGGGAAACCCGGCAGCTAAAGGGAGGAGAGAACTGTCAGATCCAGCAGGTAAGTGCTTATCCAGCACTGTTTGTGGACCAGGGGGAGCAGGAGTGCTTCCCCCCCGGCCCCCCACAAGCCAACCTGCCACGATTGGCCTCCCTCCACCCGATCTCTCCACCCTGCGATCTCCAGGCCGACCCCCCCCCACCGTCCGATCCCCCCCCCACACAATCTGCAGGCCAACCTTCCCATGATCCGATGCCAACCCACGATCTCCCCTCCGCCCCACGATCTATCCCCCCCACCCTGCCGTGATCTCTTCCTCCCTCCCTCCCTCCTCTCTGGTCCCCGGCTGCTGCCTTCTAACGTTAAATTCAGCAGGACCTCCGCATTCCCTGTATATCCGGGTCTTTCGGCTGCTAACAGTCGCCCCCGCCTCCCTGTAAATATCAGGGCCTTTATTTCACTCAATCCTCAGTAAAGCAGTATATTTTTGTTTGTCTGCATTTCTTTTGAGGGGAAGTTCCTTAAAAAAAATCCGAGCCTCATTCGCTTTTACATTATACATTATAGAATTGCATTTCAAAGAGATCACGTAAAGTTCACAGGAAACTCATTGTGAATTCAATGTTCAAAGGGGTACATTTTAATAAGACTGAGCATATAACACCAACAGTCACTTTTATGGAAATTAATTTAAATAAATGAGCCTAACAAGGTATTAGAGCCTCCTAGACAGTGTCAAAAGAGAAAATGAATGTGGATGTGTCTTCGGAAGTAAATAATACAGGTGAGACATCAGTGTGTTGCAGCTCTGAAATAGGATCATTCTCCAATAAAGAACAACCGATCTGTAACATTTTGGGTAGTTAAGCAATGTTGCAGGTTTCAGACTGGTTAAAGCTGAATTGTGTGATAATTTTCAGACGAATCTGCTCACTGAGCTGAAGAGTTTTTTCAGGTAACTCGTTTTCTTGAATAACAAGCAATTATAAAATGAACTTGATGTGGTGTCATGCAGAATTAACGTGACAACCTGCCATGGGTTACTCATTAGTGGAGTAGCCCATTGCTGAAAACTTGCTTTATTTTTGTGCCACACCAGTTGCTGCTCTTGCTCTCTAATTGTGGATACTGCACTAAGACATGGACAGCGACAGCTACAGATTGTTGAGAGTAACACTCACAGGTTACACAGCGTGTACTCATCTGTCACTGAGTGCCATTCTAACTAGTGCAGTCGGCATCCGTGACGTGAACCACTGATATTCTGATTGTCTTTGTTGACAAAGAGTCATTTTCCTGGGATAACTTTTGGTTGCTTCAAGATCTCCAAAGTCAATGGAACTGAATATCAGACAGGAAGTATAATGGGCAGACGGTGCAATGCTGAAACTGTTTCCAGTGACAGATGGGTCGGTAACCAGAGGACTCAGACTTAAGGTAATCGGCAAAAGAGCCAGAGGCGGCATGAGGAAACATTTTTTTATGCAGCGAGTTGTTATGATCTGGAATGCACTGCCTGAAAGGGTGGTGGAAGCAGATTCAATAGTAACTTTCATAAGGGAATTGGATAAACACTTGAAAGGAAAAAATTTACAGGGCTTTGAGGAAAGAGCAGGGGAATGGGACTAATTGGATAGCTCTTTCAAAGAGCTAGCACAGACATGATGGGCCAAATGTGTTGTACCATACTATGACACTATAAAAGGGCTTATACAAATGCAAAGAATAGTGGCGATCCCATAGACTGGAAGAGATATAAAGTGCAGCAAAGGGATACCATGAAAAAAGTGAGAGCTGCAAAAAGGGAATATGAGAAAAATCATGTGAGGGGTTTGAAGGACTACGTTAAAGATGTTTACAGGAACCTGGTGATAAGGTGTGAGGTACTCACAGTGTTGTTCTATGTGGCTTGGGTCTGGCCCATTCCCTACAACTCTGCTGTCACAGTCACCCGAGCTATCTTCCACTTTGTCTGGAGGTCCGAGGTAGAAGACATCTGCAGGGTCACCATGTACAAACCCCCAGACAAAGGGGGGAAGAGCGTCCCCAAAGCCGCTCTGATCCCGATGGCCACTTTTGTGTGTGGCTGCTTCAGGATGTGTGTAGAGCCCCAGTACGCAAACACCAAGTGTCACTACATGCTGAGTTTCTACCTGTCCAACACACTGAGAAGGCTGGGTCTGGCCACGCTGGCCGAGCAGACGCAGGAAGTCCAGTCCAGCTGGACTGTCCCCCACCACCTGTCCCAGGTGGAGAAGTTCCTGAGGAGGAACCCCTTCGACCACAAGGCAGTCAGGCAGTGGTCGACACGGAACGTTCTGAGAGTCCTGCAGGGAAAGGAGACGGTGGATCCGATCGGGCAGTTCCCCGACCAGACGGTCGATGCCATTTGGCAGAACGTCTCATCGCCAGGACTGACCATCAGGGACCAGGATGTAGCCTGGATGGTGGTGAAAGGGGTCCTTCTAGTGCGGTCCTTCCAACACGCACGGAATCTCAGCGCCACCTCGAGCTGGGAGGAGACCGTCGTCCAGCTCCTGATGGGCTGCCCCTTCGCACAGAGGGTTTGGAGAGAGATGCGTTGGTATCTGTCCCAGTTCATCCCCAACAGTTTGGTATCACAGGACGCTGTGCTTTATGGGCTGTTCCCCAGGACGCACACCGAGACAGATATCAACTACGGCTGGAAGACCATCAACTCAGTGAAGGAGGCCCTTTGGTCCACCCGAAACCAGCTGAAGATGCTGTCCACGATCGAGTGTTGCCGATTGGCACACTCCAAGGTCCAAGAGTACATGTTGCGGGACGCAGTGAAGAGAGGTGCGGCCTATGCAAAGGTGCTATGGGGAAAGGCCACTGTATAAGGCCATCCCACCTTGTATTGTACAACATGTATTATAAGATATGTACTGTGTTTAAATTGTAATATTGGAATCATATTGTGTACGATCCGTGTTGTATTGTTTTGAATTGCATCGCCATGGAATTGTGGTATTTTTAAATTTTATGAAATAAAGTATATCTTGAAATTAAAAAAAGAGATAGACACCATTTTGGCACTTAACGCTTCAGCCAACACACTTTCTTAATCTTGATCATCTGAACATGTCTTAGACGGCCCGGAGGAACCCCCACAAATGCTATTTAAAGGGACCATGCAGAATTTACAGGTTAGTTGCTGGATTATTGCTTTTGGCTGCTGATGCATTTGTACCTGTTTTTGGAGGTCTCCTATACTTGAATACTAGGATTAGGGGACACCGCCTAAAAATTAGAGCCAGGACTTGCAGGAGTGAAGTTAGGAAACGCTTCTACACGCAAAGGATGGTAGAAGTTCGGAACGCCCTTCCGCAAGCTATAGTTGGTTCTAGCTCACTTGTTAGTTTTAAGTCTGAGATTGATAGATTTTTGTTAAAGAGTATTAAGGGATATGGGGCTAAGGCGGGTATATGGAGTTAGGTCACAGATCAACCATGATCTCATTGATTGGCGGAACAGCTTCGAGGGGCTAAATGCCACTGCCACTTGCTGCCTCATGATATGCGCCACTTTATCCTGCAAGAAAGCGGGACATGCGTCAGTGATTGTCCTGCAGGATGTTTGGGTGATGTGCCTGTCATGGTTGAATAGCTGCCAATACCTGTGACCTGTGAGTTGTGGGTGTGCAGCTGGAAACAGCGGTAATGTGTGAGGGTGAGAGGACACATCTGATTGGAAGAGTTGAGTACTGATTGAAAGAGTTTGTTAGTAGGTGGGTGATGGGGGTGCAGTGCGTGGAGCAGTGGATGAGGCTAGTGGTGCAGTTGGTAGGAGATGCCACTTGACAGTTGACCTCACTCATGTTGGACAAGGTCAAGGGCCGAGGCTCCTCTATCACTGCATCCTGGGTCCCCATACCTGCCTGACTCGCAGTCACACCCTCCTGTCCCCGACCACAGACCAAATCTAAACGACTACCTAACCTAAGGGATGTGACTGCCTCCTGGACCAAAGTGTCCAGATAACTCTGCCCCTCCCTGTTGCATCGCAATGTCTGCAGCTCGGACTCCAGCTCAACAACTCTGAGCCGTAGTTCCTGGAGTTGCAGACATTTACTGTAGGTGTGGTAGCTTGGGATCTCGCTGCTCTCCACAAACTCCCACATGTTGCAGTTACGACACACCACCTGCACTGCCATCCCTATCTAACCTTGTTTTATATATTTAATTAGTTAAAGTTTTTATTCACTCAATATATTTAGTTTTATTAAACTAATTGGTTTATCTAGTTTAAGTTATTAATTTAATAAAGTAATAGTTGTAATTTCCCAGCTCTCAGTTTAAACCACTGCCCTAGCTTAGAGAGCAAAAAAAAGGGGTAATACTCACCAATAAATCACCAATGTCACTTGATTATTTTTTGTTTTTGATTTCAGCCTGCTCCGCGCTGCCGATTTTTAAATCTTCTCCTCAGCCTCTCCGGTGGTATTCCGGGTAATGGGCATGTACTCCAATTGACAGGATGTGACTAGTGGTGTCCCCCAGGGATCTGTACTGGAGCCTCAGCTATTCATTATATTTCTAAATGACTTAGATGAAGGAATAGAGAGCCATAGATTCAAGTTTTCTGACGACACTAAATTAGATGGCACAGTAAGTAGTGTAGATGGAAGCAGAAAGTTGCAAAGGGACATTGATAAAGTGAGTGGGCAAAACTGTGGCAGATGGAATTCAACGTGGGGATTTGCAATGTCATCCACTCCAGACCTAAGAAAGATAGATCAGAGTATTTTCTAAATGGTGAGAAGCTGGGAACTGTGGAGGAGCAGAGAGAGTTAGGGATCCATGTACAGAAATCATAACAGTCACAGTAAGAATAACAATCATAATAAGAATAAAACCGGATGGACCACCCGGCATCGGACCACTAGGCACTGGACACAACCAAGGCAAACCAAGCTCAGTCGACCTTGCAAAGTCCCCCTCACTAATATCTCGGGACTTGTGCTAAAATTGGGAGAGCTGTCCCACAGACTAGTCAAGCAACAGCCTGACATAGCCATACTCACAGAATCATACTTTTCAGCCAATGTCCCGGACTCTTCCATCACCATCCCTGGGTATGTCCTGTCCCACCTGCAGGACAGAATGACCAGAAATGGCAGTACAGTGATATACAGTCAGGAAGGAGTGGCCCTGGGAGTCCTCAACATTGACTCCAGACCCCATGAAATCTCATGGCATCAGGTCGAACATGGGCAAGGAAACCTCCTGCTGATTACCACCTATCGTCCTCCCTCAGCTGATGAATCAGTTGTCCTCCACGTTGAGCTCCACTTGGAGGAAGCACTGAGGGTAGCAAGGGCACAGAATGTACTCTGGGTGGGGAACTTCAATGTCCATCACCAAGAGTGGCTCGATAACACCACTACTGACCAAGCTGGCTGAGTCCTGAAGGACAGCTGCCAGGCTGGGCTTGCGGCAGGTGGTGAACGAACCAACACAAGGGAAAAACCTACTTGACCTCGTCCTCACCAATTTACCTGTCGGAGATGCATCTGTCTATAACAGTATTGGTAGGAGTGACCACCGCACAGTCCTCGTGGAGACAAAGTCCCATCTTCACACTGAGGACACCATCCAATGTTTTGTATGGCACTATCACCGTGCTAAATGGGATAGATTCAGAACAGATCTAGCAGCTCAAAACTGGGCATCCATGAGATGCTGTGGGCTATCAGCAGCAGCAGAATTGTATTCCTGCACAATCTGTCACCTCATGGCCCAGCATATTCCTCACTCTACCATTACCAACAAGCCAGGGGATCAACCCTGATTCAATGAGGAGTGTAGAAGAGCATGCCAGGAGCAGCACCAGGAGTACCTAAAAATGAGGTGCCAACCTGGTGAAGCTACAACTCAGGACTACATGCATGCTAAACAGCGGAAGCAACATGCTATAGACAGAGCTAAATGATTCCACAAACAACATATCAGATCAAAACTCTGCAGTCCTGCCACATCCAGTCGTGAATGGTGGTGGACAATTAAACAACTAACGGGAGGAGGAGGCTCTGTAAACATCCCCATCCTCAATGATGATGTGGAGATGCCGGTGATGGACTGGGATGATGGCAGAGTCCACCACGTGAGTGAAAAAGACAAGGCTGAAGTGTTTGCAACCATCTTCAGCCAGAAGTGCCGAGTGGATGATCCATCTCAGCCTCCTCCCGATATCCCCACCATCATAGAAGCCAGCCTTCAGCCAATTCGATTCACTCCACGTGATATCAAGAAACGGGCTGAGTGCACTGGATACAGCAGCGGCTATGGGCCCCGACAAAATCCCGGCTGTAGTGCTGAAGTCTTGTGCTCCAGAACTAGCCGTGCCGCTAGCCAAACTGTTCCAGTACGGCTACAACACTGGCATCCACCCGACAATATGGAAAATTGCCCAGGTATGTCCTGTCCACAAAAAGCAGGACAAATCCTATCTGGCCAATTACCGCCCCATCAGTCTACTCTCAATCATCAGCAAAGTGATGGAAGGTGTTGTCGACAGTACTATCAAGTAGCACTTACTCACCAACAACTTGCTCACCGATGCTCAGTTTGGGTTCCGCCAGGACCACTCGGCTCCAGACCTCATTACAGCCATGGTCCAAACATGGACAAAAGAGCTGAATTCCAGAGGTGAGGTGAGAGTGACTGCCCTTGACATCAAGGCAGCATTTGACCGAGTGTGGCACCAAGGAGCCCTAGTAAAATTGAAGTCAATGGGAATCAGGGGGAAAACTCTCCAGTGGCTGGAGTCATACCAAGCACAAAGGAAGATGGTAGTGGTTGTTGGAGGCCATTAATCTCAGCCCCAGGACATTGCTGCAGGAGTTCCTCAAGGCAATGCCCTGGGCCCAACCATCTTCAGCTGCTTCATCAATGAGGCATCATAAGGTCAGAAGTGGGGATGTTCACTGTTGATTGCACAGTGTTCAGTTCCATTCGCAACCCCTCAGATAATGAAGCAGTCCGAGCCCGCATGCAGCAAGACTTGGACAACATCCAGGCTTGGGCTGATAAGTGGCAAGTAACATTCGCGCCAGACAAGTGCCAGGCAATGACCATCTCCAACAAGAGAGAGTCTAACCACCTCCCTTTGACATTCAACGGCATTACCATCGCCGAATCCCCCACCATCAACATCCTGAGGGTCACCATTGACCAGAAACTTAACTGGACCAGCCACATAAATACTGTGGCTACAAGAGTGGGTCAGAGGCTGGGTATTCTGCGGCGAGTGACTCACCTCCTGACTCCCCAAAGCCTTTCCATCATCTACAAGCCACACCGTGGCTGCAGTGTGTACCATCCACAGGATGCACTGCAGCAACTCGCCAAGGCTCCTTCGACAGCACCTCCCAAACCCACAACCTCTACCACCTAGAAGGACAAGAGCAGCAGGTACATGGGAACAACACCACCTGCACGTTCCCCTCCAAGTCACACACCATCCTGACTTGGAAATATAACGCCATTCCATCATCGTCGCTGGGTCAAAATCCTGGAACTCCCTTCCTAACAGCACTGTGGGAGAACCTTCACCACACGGACTGCAGCGGTTCAAGAAGGCGGCTCACCACCACCTTCTCAAGGGCAATTAAGGATGGGCAATAAATGCTGGCCTCGCCAGCAATGCTCACATCCCATGAATGAATTAAAACAAAGCCCTCTTGATTGGCACCCCATCCACCACCCTAAACATTCACTCCCTTCACCATCAGCACACCGTGGCTGCAGTGTGTACCATCTACAGGATGCACTGCAGCAACTCGCCAAGGCTTCTTCGACAGCACCTCCCAAACCCGCGACCTCTAACACCTGGAAGGACAAGGGCAGCAGGCACATGGGAACAACACCACCTGCACGTTCCCCTCCAAGTCACACACCATCCCGACTTGGAAATATATCGCTGGTCCTCCATCGTCGCTGGGTCAAAATCGTGGAGCTCCCTACCTAACAGCACTGTGGGAGAGGCTTTACCACACAGACTGCAGCGGTTCAAGAAGATGGCTCACCACCACCTTCTTCAGGGCAATTAGGGATGGGCAATAAATGCTGGCCTCACCAGTGACGCCCACATCCTATGAACGATCAATAAAAAAATCATTAAAAACTAGTGGACAGGTAAAAAAATAATTAAAAATGCTAATGGAATGTTAGCCTTCATCTCAAGAGGGCTGGAATACAAAGGAGTGGAAGTTACGCTACATTTGTATAAAGCTTGGTTAGACCACATCTGGAGTGCTGTGTTCAGTTCTGGGCACCACACCTCAGGAAGGATATATTGGCTTTGGAATGGATGCAGTGTCAATTCACCAGAATGATGGGGCTAAAACGGTTAAATTACGAGGACAAGTTGTATAGAATAGGCTTTTATTCCCTCGAGTTTAGAAGATTAAGGGGTGATCTAATTGAGGTGTTTAAGATGATTAAACGATTTGATAGGGCAGATAGAAAGAAACTATTTCCTCTAGTCGGGGAGTCCAGAACAAGGAGGCATAACCTTAAAATTAGAGCTAGGCTGTTCAGGGTTATGTCTTCACACAAAGGTAGTGGAAATCCGGAACTGTCTCCCCCAAAAAGCTGCTGAGGCTTTCAATTGAAAATTTTGACACTGAGATTGATAGATTTTTGTTAAGCATGGGTATTAAGGGCTATGGAATCAAGGCGGGTAAATGGAGTTAAGTTACAGATCAGCCATGATCTAATTGAATGGCGGAGTAGGCTCAAAGGGCTGAATGGCCTCCTCCTGTTCCTATGTTCCTATTAGTTTTCCTTCATTCTTTGCATTCTGGGCAGGTTGACATCACACCAGCTGGGCTGTGCTGTGGAGAGGCATTGTTGAACTTTTCACTGAGATTCTGTGCATTTGTTTGCAGTCTGTTTAATATGATAGAATACCACGCCACACAGCACCAGAGCATAAACTCAGTGGAAATGTGAAGCCACTTTTTAATGAATAACAAGTTGTTTGAAAGGACGAGTTTTAGATAATGTATTTGATGGTACTGTACAGAGCCACATAGACCAGGAGGATCCCAGGCTCAATCCTTGATCTTTGCTGAGTTAGTCATTCTCATCAGGTTGATGATGATGATGATGATGATGACTGGGAAGAGGAAGGATGCACAACAATTGGTTTCAGTGTCCCAGGGCAAGAAGCTGAAGAAATCTGTTATGGTTTGGAACGTAGGTGGTGAATCCTCTGTGTAGCAAATCGTGTATGATTTTGGACTCACATCAACTGAGGAGGTTTTTTGTTAAAAACACTGTTGCATAAGACATTAAATGACAGAAGTGATCCACACGCCCAGTGGGGAGCTACACTTGACAGATTGTAGAATTCAGGCTATAATGTTGTAGCCCTATCAACAACATGCGCTCCCTGTGAGCATGGCTTCTTCACTGGGAGTATGGCATTACTGAATCACTCCTCATATGTTTGCTTACCAAAATGATTGGACTGAAGATAAACGTGGAAGCAAACATAGTTATATGTCCTGTGACATGTTACTGTCATCCATAGTTCTTCAACTGGCATCCTATATCATAAAGAGGCTTCAATCAGAATACTGCACAATACTGGACATTACATTACAGTCTCAGCATTTAAAAATTGTTTTGAGTACTCCAATGGCTTAGCTTGACAATTAACTAGTACTTGAAGGTAAATCAGTGTCAGAGCAGTGGGAGGCATTCAAAGGGGGAGATTCAAGGAGTTCAGAGTAAACATGTTCCCACAAAGAAACAGGGTGGGACTACCAAATCTACAGCCCATTGGATGACAAGGAGCATACAGGGTAAGATAAGGCAAAAAAGGGAAGCTTATGTCAGACACTAAGAGCTCAATACTGCAGAAAGCCTAGAGGAGTATAGAAAGTACAGGGGTGAAATTAAAAAGGAAATTAGGAAAGCAAAGAGAGGGTGTGAAAAAATACTGGCAAGTAAAATTAAGGAAAACCCAAAAATGTTTTATAAATACAAAACGAGCAAAAGGATAACGAAGGAAAGAGTAGGGCCTATTAGAGACCAAAAAGGTAACCTATGTGTGGAGGTGGAAGATGAATACTTTGCGTCTGTCTTCACAAAAGAGGGGGACGATGCAGAGATCATAGTTAAGGAGGAGGAGTGTGAAATATTGGATGGGATAAACATAGTGAGAGAGGAAGTATTAAGGGGATTGGCATCTTTGAAAGCAGATAAATCACCAGGCCTGGATGAAATGTATCCCAGGCTGCTAAGAGAAACAAGGGAGGAAATAGCAGAGGCTCTGACCATCATTTTCCAATCCTCCCTAGCTACAGGCATGGTGCCGAAGGATTGGAGGACTGCTAACATTGTACCGTTGTTTAAAAAGGGAGAAAGAGATAGACCGAGTAGTTATAGGCCAGTCAGTCTAACCTCGGTGGTGGGCAAATTATTGGAATCGATTCTGAGGGACAGCATAAATCGTCATTTAGAAAGGCACGGGTTAATCAAGGACAGTCAGCATGGATGTATTAAGGGAAGATCGTGTCTGACTAATTTGATTGATTTTTTTGAGGAGCTAACAAGGAGGGTTGATGAGGGTGAGGTGTTTGATGTAGTGTACATGGATTTTAGCAAGGCTTTTGACAAGGTCCCACATGGCAGACTGGTCAAAAAAGTAAAAGCCCATGGGATCCAAGGCAAAGTGGCTAGTTGGATCCAAACTTGGCTCAGTGGCAGGAAGCAAAGGGTAATGGTTGACAGGTGTTTTTGCGACTGGAAGGCAGTTTCTAGTAGGGTCCTGCAAAGCTCAGTACTAGGTCCCTTGCTTTTTGTGGTATATATTAATGATTTTGACTTGAATGCGGAGGGGGCTTGATCAAGAAGTTTGCAGATGATACAAAAATTGGCCATGTGGTTGATAGTGAGGAGGAAAGCTGTAGACTGCAAGAAAATATCAATGGACTGGTCGGGGGGAAGAAAAGTGGCAAATGGAATTCAATCCAGAGAAGTGTGAGGTAATCCATTTGGGGAGGGCAAACAAGCCAAGGGAGTACACAATAAATAGGAGGATACTGAAAGGTGTAGAGGAACAAAGGGACCTTGGAGTGCATGTCCTCATTCCTGAAGGTAGCAGGACAGGTAGATAAGGTGGTTAAAAAGGCATACGGGATAGTTTCCTTTGTTAGCCGAGGCATAGAATATAAGAGCAGGGAGGTTATGCTAGAACTGTATAAAACATTGGTTAGATCACAGCTTGAGTACTGCGTACAGTTCTGGTTGCACAAGAGAGGGTACAGAGGAGATTTATGAGGATGTTGCCAGGGCTGGAGAATTTTAGCTATGAGAAAAGATTGGATAGGCTGGGGTTATTTTCTTTGGAACAAAGGAGGCTGAGGGGAGATTTAATTGAGGTATATGACAGGACTAGATAGAATGGATAGCAAGGGCCTATTTCCCTTAGCAGAAGGGTCAGTGACCAGGGGGCATAGATTTAAATTAATTGGTAGAAGGATTAGAAGGGAACTGAGGAGAATTTTTTTCACCCAGAGGACAGTATTAGATTAAAAGAAGAGTCTTATAATGTTGCCAAGAAGAATAGTATGCCTGAGGTTTAGGAGAGTTTTAGAAACCAACAAGGGGGACCAAAAATTGATAAAGAGGGAGAAAATAGAATATGAGAGTAAACTAGCAAAAAATATAAAAACAGATTGTAAGAGCGTCTACGTGTAAAAAGGAAGAGAGTAGCAAAAGTAAATGTGGGTCACTTAGATTCTGAATCAGGAGAAATTATAATGGGGAATAAGGAAATGGCAGAGACGTTGAACAAATATTTTGTATTGGTCTTCACAGTAAAAGCACAAAAAACCTACCAGAAATAGTGGAGAACTAAGGGTCTAATGAGAGTGAGGAACTTAAAGTAATTAATATTAGTAAAGAAAAAGTGCTGGAGAAATTAATGGGACTAAAAGTCAACAAATCTCCTGGATGTAATGGCCGTCATCCTAGGGTTCTAAAAGAGCTGGATGTAGAGATAGTGGATGCATTGGTTGTGATCTTCCAAAATTCCCTAGATCCTAGAACAGCCCCAGTGGATTGGAAGGTAGCAAATGTAACACCACTATTCAAGGAAGGAGGGAGAGAGAAAACAGGGAACTACAGGCCAGTTAGCCTGACATCAGTAGTCGGCAAAATGCTGGAATCTATTATTAAAGACATGATAACGGGGCACTTAGAAAATCATAATATAATTAGGCAGAGTCAACATAGTTTTATGAAAGGGAAATCATGTTTGACAAATCTATTAGAGTTTTTTAAGGATGTAACTAGCAAGGTAGATAAAGGGGAACCAGTAGATGTAGTATATTTGGATTTTCAAAAGGCATTCGATAAGGTGCCACATATACAGTTGCTACACAAGATAAGGGCTCATCGGGTTGGGGCAATATATTGGCATGGATAGAGGATTGGTTGACAGATAGAAAACAGAGAGTAGGAATAAACGGGTCATTTTCAAGTTGGCAGGCTGTAACTAGTGGGGTGTGCAAAGATCAGTGCTTGGGCCTCAGCTATTTACAATCTATATTAATGACTTAGATGAAGGGACCAAGTGTAACGAATCCAAATTTGCTGACGATGCAAAGCTAGGTGGTAAAGTAAGCTGTGAGGAGGACACAAGGAATCTGCAAAGGGATATAGGCAGGTTAAGTGAGTGGGCAAGAAGGTGGCAGATGGAGTATAATGTGGGGAAATGTGAGGTTATTCATTTTATTAGGAAGAATCGAGAAACAAAATATTTTTTAAATGGTGAGAAACTATTAAATGCCGGTGTTCAGGGTGATTTGAGTGGCCTTGTACAAGAAACATAGAAAGTTAACCTGTAGCAAGCAATTAGGAAGGCAAATGGTATGTTGGCCTTTATTGCAAGGGAGTTGGAAGTCTTGCTGTAATTGTACAGGGCTTTGGTGAGACCACACCTGGAGCACTGTGTACAGTTTTGGTCTCCTTACCTAGGGAAGGATATACTTGCCTTAGAGGGGGTGCAACCAAAGTTCACTTGATTGATTCCTGGGATGAGAGGGTTGTCCTAAGAGGAGAGATTGAGTACAGTGGGCCTATACTCTGGAGTTTAGAAGAATGAGAGGTGATCTCATTGAAACATCTAAGATTCTGAGAGGGCTTGACAGAGTAGATGCTGAGAGGTTGTTTTCCCTGACTGGAGAGTCTAGAACTAGGGGGGCATAGTCTCAGATTAAGGGGTCGAACATTTAGGACTGAGATGAGGAGGAATTTCTTCACATAGGGGGTTGTGAATTTTTGGAATTCTCTACCCCAGAGGGCTGCGGGTGCTCGGTCATT
Source organism: Heptranchias perlo (assembly GCF_035084215.1). NCBI lineage: Eukaryota > Metazoa > Chordata > Chondrichthyes > Hexanchiformes > Hexanchidae > Heptranchias > Heptranchias perlo. The sequence goes on along the minus strand of NC_090327.1, from coordinate 114,434,462 downwards.
GAGTATATTCAAGAATGAGATCGATAGATTTTTGGACTCTAAGGGAATCAAGGGATATGGGGATCGGGTGGTAAAGTGGAGTTGAGGTTGAAGATCATCCATGATCTTATTGAATGGTGGAGTATGCTTAGGGGTGCCGTATGGCCTACTCCTGCTCCTATTTCTTATGTTCCTATGTTCTTATGATATGGAGACACTGGAGAAGGTGCAAAAAAGATTCCCAATGAAGATACCAGAACTGAGGGGGTATACTTATAAGGAAAGGCTGAACAGGCTAAGGCTTTTTTCTCTGGAAAAGAAAAGGCTGAGTGGTGACCTGATGGAGGGCTTTAAAATTGTTAAGGGGTTTGATAGTGTAGACGTAGAGAAGATGTTTCCATTTGTGAGAGAGACCAAAACTAAGTGCCATAAATATAAGATAGTCACCAATAAATCCAATAGGGAATTCAGGAGAAACTTCTTTATCCAAAGAGTGGTAAGAATGTGGAACTTGCTACTACATGGAGTAGTTAAGGTGAATTGCACAGGTGCATTTAAGGGGAAGCTAGATAAATACATGAGAGAGAAAGGAATAGAAGAATATGGTGATAGGTTAGATGAATTAGGGTGGGAGGATGCTCATATTAACACTGGCACAGACCTGTTGGGCCGAATGGCCAGTTTCTGTGCTGTACATTCTGTGTAATCCTATGTAATAATTGTCCCTCCTGAGTGCTGTCCATTGAGTTCTGCTGGAAACTGCTCATACATGGACAGTGGATGAGGACAGGATCAGGTTTGACTGTGAAGAAGACATGGAATAATAGCCTGTTGACACTTGCTGCCTAAGATCAGGCATGAAGAATGGCCATTTAGGGCCCAACAAGAGTCAGCACCTTCAAGAGAGGAAGGGAGGAAACTGGGAACATTTTTATTATTTTGTTAGTTGAGTTTATTTTATTAGAATTTTTTTAAATATATTTTTTTTACTCGCTTTGTGTAATTTTTTCAGCAGACATGCAGCATGCTTATAATCCATTGGAGATGCTATGAACATGCAGAAATAGCCATTACAATTAACAAGAGAAATAATTCTACCATTGATCCACTTTGCATTCAATAGTAAGATTAAGTATTCCCCGGCCAGATATAAAGTTCAGTCTAATGGTAGTGTGAGCATAAATCATGGTGCTTTCACAGTGCTTAACTTGAGAAAAATATCATCTGCTACACCAGGTGGCTTGTCTCTTTTCCCCTTGTCTATGCTCTGCACCTTTAGAGCTAAGACTGATAACAATGGGAATACAGAAAGAAATGATTGCATGATAACAAGTCAAGAACTCAAACTTGGTAGCAGTGGCTCATCTATGAGATAAGTTATCATGTGCTTCAACAATACAGCACATCCTAATAGTAGCTACCACTGGGCCTCCCTTTACCTAATAAAGGGAGGCCCTGTTTATTTCTAACTGCAGTACAGAGAAATATCCATGATGTCTATTGCCCGAAAAAGTTTACAACAGAATTCTATTAAACTGAGTAAGATCACTGGATCGGCCTGATAGTCTGGAAGAACTAAACTGACTTTTATAAAGATAGAAGCAATGTTAAGCCGATGATATCTTCCATTGAATCATCGGGAAATGCCACAACCAACAGCTCCCCCTGTTTGTAGCTTTCATATGTATTTTAATAAGACATTTGGCTCAATTGCCCCTGGACTAATTTTCACTTTGTGTTACAAAAGATTCTGCCAGTTGATAAGTGTTCTCTGCAACAATTTAGAACGGCATGTGTTTCTCAGTGCACATCTCACTATTGAATTCAACATTACAAACACGGTTCACCAGGGAAATGTATTGAATTTGTCTTTTGCATGATTGGAATCAAATAGGCCATGTGTAAAATCTGAAATGGCTTATTGTTTACACCCATTCTAACTGAAATCTCGAATGATCTTCACTCTGCCAATGCTGTTGTCCTACTTGAAAAGGGCACAAGGATAGCAAACTTCACATATTTACCAGGTAAGTGAATCTAGTCTCCAAGTAAGCGATGGAAAAAAAGAAACAAATTCATCCCATAGGTTCTGTGTAATAAAGGGCAACATTCCATGGACAAGTCATCATACACATGGGAGATTTCAAGTAGCTCGTGCTCATGATGGCATCATCTAAAGGCAAGGTCTGACATTGTACATCTCTTGCTTGAACTGCTTTTTTAGAGAAAATATGGAAATTGAGGTTCACCTTGCCACTGGAAAGTGAATGCTTTTAAACCATCCATACTGCCTCTCAATTCTCACCCAACATTTTGCACCAGGGCTGAACAGCCATGTCACTAATTTTTATCAGCATATGCTTGAGAACAGATGCTCCAACTGTGTCCCCAATGAATAATTAAATCAGTCAATGGATCAGAGGCCGTCTGTCTGAATGAATATATCAATTTTAGGTTGAACATGATCTCCACAAGGATGTAAAGGAACTAGTTAACCTCACACTCTACAGATCAGCTCATGATAAACTAACGTAGGAGTTGGCCCCTGCTTCTTTACCCAGAGTGCTTGGAGTCTTGATCAGTAACTCCAGTGAGTTGTCCCCTGACAGTAAACAGAGAGAGGCATCCAGGAGAAAGCAAACCGACACAAACACACACGTCTGTAACGAGAGAATAGATAGATGAAAAACTACTGAACGTTTCCCCGCTCTTATCTACGGGGAGTTATGATGGAATCAGCAGTGATTCTTACACTTGCATTATACAATATTTATGAGTAAAATAATGTTATTAATTATTCCTCAGATCGATGCCCAGACTGTGAATGTCAAATGGAGAATTTTAGACCTAATTGCTCAACAGTAAGAACAGATGAATTCACACTTGTACAGTTCTAACACTGGACAAGCAGATTAGTTGCAACATCCTGATGTTTATAATTTTTTTGCACATTCCAGTTTTACTCCTTACCTTATAAGCAATAGTCATAAGGCTGGTTCTAAGTAATGTTTTTATCCACTATGATCTATCACACAGGACTGGATCCCACTGCATTTAGGTTATTTGATTTCTCTTGTGCCAAATAGTTTTGCTTCATTTGTTTTCAGAGAGTGCGGGGGGGATTTTAACCCCCCAGGACTGGCAGGAGAGGGGCGGGGGTTGGGGTTAAAAATTTTAAAATGGGAAACCCAACCCCAACCCGCCTCCGGTTTTAATTGAGGGCGTTGGGGGGTGGGGGCGGGGGCGCGATTACCTGCTCTCCAGAGGTGGGTCCCTAATTTAAATATTGTAATGAGGCTTCGTGCCTCAAATTTTAGCTGTGCTTTAAATTTAATGGCTGCGGGCCGGGTTTCCCAAGGCTTGGGAAACCCAGAAGCTAAAGGGAGGTGAGACTGGCTGCATCCAATAGATAAGTGCTTTTCCAGTACTGCTTGTGGGCCAGGAGGAGCAGCAGTGCTTTCTCCCGATCCCCCAAGATAACCTGTTTCCCATTCCAAATGATCGGACCCCTGCCATCGGACCCCCCCGCGATAGGCCATCCCCGCGATCGGACCCCCGCAATATCTCCACAGCCCCCGACTGATCTTTCCGGGTCCCCGTTCGATGTATCCATGGCCCCCACCCCCGATCTCTCCGTCCCCCTCCCCCCCCACTCCCGATGTCCCCACCGACTCACGATCTCTCCCTCCCTCCCTCCCTCCTCTCTGCTCCCTGACTGCGGCCTGGTGCTGCAGGCCTTCCAACCTGACAGCCAGTCAGCCTCTCAATTTGGCCGGCTGCCGCCCGGGAAAGGAGTCAAAAAATGTAAATCAGGTCCTGCTATTGAATTCGGCAGGATCTCCTGGAAACCCAAACTTCCGGGCTTCCTGGCCGCTACACCTCCCCCCCGCTGCCTCCCCACCTCCCCAGAAATATTGGGGCCTGTGTCTTTTTTTCAAATTATTGTCTCTTTCCCAGGCACACCCTGGGTCTCCACCAGTTCTGCTCTGAGCTGGCCAACAGGAGGTGCACATAACTAGTCCAGTGATGCCTCTCTCTCCAAGGCATTTGGTTTCCACCATAGTGATGCGACTGAGATCAAGAAGATAGCAGTGTGAAGGACCACAAACGCAATCCTATATCCCACCATTTGATGAGTAGTACACAACATTTGCCGGATTTTGGCACTGGCCTGATTGATGTAATGGTCTTTGTCAAACCTGTACATTCCTGTGTACCTTACCACCACATTTCTTTTCAGTATTTTAGGTGGTGCAGTGGTGTAGAGAACTGGCCTTGCAGGAAACTAAGTGATCAAAGGAGACATAGCGTCTAAGAACTGCAACAGTTCAAGAAGAAGGCCACCAGCACCTTCTCAGGGGTGCTCGGGAATGGGGAATGAACGTGGTCTAGCCAGTGCCACCCACATCCTGAGGATAAAGAATAAAAGAAAGTAAGTCCTTTATACTTTAAGATTGGTGTTGGCTCATCACCAAACACCAGAGCTTAAATAAGTGGCCAAAACTAGATTTGTGTATGATTAGATAATTTGAGCAAAAGCCAACACCAAAGTGGATTAGTCACTAAAGACACATACCTTCAGGTTGTAACTTTCTACTGATTTAATACACTGGACTGTCCAAACAAAGTTTATGATCCAGTAATTGAATTTCTCATTCCGACATGACTTACTCAATCACCTCACCTTGCTAAATATGTTCACATTCTCTTTTAATCCACTAATGCCAGTAGAGAGGCTGAAGAGCATCAGGCCTGGTAAGTAGGTGCAGCAATTCTCACCACAATGAACACTAGTAATAACTTTGCAAACTTCTTACATATGTGTACAGCTTCACTCAGCTGAAAGGGGACAATATAAATTTTGCCAGGAAGGGGCAGAGAATATATCTGAACATAATACCCCTCTGTCATACAAGTTAGTACAAGGAAAGCAATATCTTCAGAATGATTTTCAATTTACGGCCCTCTATCTTGTCTCTGTGATAAATTTTCCTCTCCATGCTGTTATAGTCCAAATGCTTCCTTCCCAAAAACCCACTGATGTTTCAGTCTATATTACTAGTGCTCATTGCAGTTGCTGTGACTGAAGTGTTTTCTTGTCTCCTTTCAGCTGAGTAAAACTGCACACATACGTAAAACGTTTCCAAAGCTATTACCCAACAAAAAAAGGAAAGAAGTATATCCTTCTCCATGTTTCAGATGTTTACTCTCCCTAAACTCCAACAATATGGTACTGCAAATATTTTATTTCACCCCGCTCCCAGTAAAGGTAACAGAGAGGGTCGATGAGGGCAAGGCAGTTGATGTTGTGTATATGGACTTCCAAAAGGTGTTTGATAAAGTACCGCATAATAGGCTTGTCATCAAAGTTGAAGCCCATGGAATAAAAAAAGGCAGTGGCAACATGGATACGAAATTGGCTAAGTAACAGGAAACAGAGTAGTGGTGAACTGTTGTTTATCGGACTGGAGGAAGGTATACAATGGTGTTCGCTAGGGGGTCGATACTAGGGCAACTGCTTTTCTTGATATATATTAATGACTTGGACTTGGGTGTACAGGGCACAATTTCCAAATTTGCCGATGACACAAAACTTGTAGTGAACAGTGAGGAGGATAGTGATAGACTTTAAGAGACTTAGACAGGCTGGTGGAATGGGCAGACACATGGCAGATGAAATTTAACGCAGAAAAGTGTGAAGTAATATATTTTGGTAGGAAAAATGAAGAGAGGCAATATAAACTAGAGGGTACAATTCTAAAAGGGGTGCAGGAACAGAAAGATCTGGGGTTATATGTGCACAATTTGTTGAAGGTGGCAAGGCAGGTTGAGAAAGTGGTTAAGAAAGCATACAGGATCCTGGGCTTTATAAATAGAGCCATGGAGTACAAAAGCAAGGAAGTCATGATGAACCTTTATAAAACCCTGGTTCGGCCACAACTGGTGTATTATATCCAGTTCTGGGCACCGTACTTTAGGAAGGATGTGAAGGCCTTAGAGAGGGTGCAGAAGAGATTTACTAGAATGATTCCAGGGATAAGGGGCTTCAGATACATGGATAGACTGGAGAGGCTGGGATTGTTCTCCTTAGAAGGTTGAGAGGGGATTTGATAGAGGTGTTCAAAATCATGAAGGGTCTAAACAGAGTAGATAGAGAGAAACTGTTCCATTGGCAGAAGGGTCAAGAACCAAAGGACAAAGATTTAAGGTGATTGGCAAAAGAACCAAAGGCAACATGAGGAAAACCTTTTTTACACAGCTAGTGGTTATGATCTGGAATGCACTGCCTGAGGGGGCAGTGGAGGCAGATTCAATCGTGACTTTCAAAAGGGAATTGGGTTAGTACTTGAAGGAAAAAATTTGCAGGGCTATGGGAATAGGGCAGGGGTGGGTGGGACTAACTGGAATGCTCTTGCATAGAGTCAGCACGGACTCGATAGGCCAAATGGCCTCCTTCCATGCTGTAACCATTCTGTGATTCTATGATTCTATAAAATGTCTTTATTCTGTACAATAGGAGTTATTTTTCTCCTTATCAAGCATAGTTCATACTTTTCCAGTAAATTCTTCACCCACTGTTTGCTATTTGCATGCCATTTCCTGATATCAATGTAAATGTTTCAAAGTTTGATTTTTCACGACTACCCCATCTTACAATCCTGTTTATATGTGTTGATTTTTTTTCAAATCTGAGTATGACACACTTTGACTTATTTGAATTCTACACAAATTCTCTAACACAATGATTGGGAGTAGAAAATATACCCATCTAATGTTAAAAACATCGTTATGACACAGATGAAATCATAAGTGTTGACGGAATTCAAGTTGACAATAAACCTAATAAAAATGCCCCCTTCAGAATACCTCAGCTTATACTGACAATGTGTAAATAATCGCTTGTCTCTGTCAAAGTCCATATCACAGTATTAGTGCTGGGTGTCGATATACCAGAATTTAAAATGCATCACTATTAATTCTACACATTCCATTATATGTTAACACAAGAAACACGTATGTATAAATCTAATTTGAGTGCTTGTAATGGGTAGGCATGCTCTATTATCCCATGCTCTGGAGAGAAAAACAACGTTGTGCGAGCATAGTTAAAGAATCCATGTCCAGCTGGCTCTCTATGAACCCCAACAAACTACAGGTGGTAATGTTGAGTAGGTTTCAGCTTCTCTGTCAGCAGGGATGATGGCTCAGAATCAAGTGATAATAAGTACATTCTGTGAGGATTCAGGGACAGATTCTTCCTTAGGGAGCTTGGAGCTCAGTGGAAAGGAAGCAAGAATTAAACATCCATTAAAGACTCCGTTAATTCTAAATCAGCAAGGCAATTTCAGAACATAAAACCTATGGGTCTCTGTTACTTTACTTACAAAGATTAACAAAAGACTAAGGATAAACTATGATCTGCCATGATGCAAAAGGCTCATCTATTAGCTCTTGCTATTGTTTAATTGGGATCAGACTGTAAATATAGATCTGTAGTTAGCATGAGTGTCCAGCTCATTTACAAAGTCAAAGCTGAAAATTTGTTTCTGATGCACATAAACGATTAAGAAATAGAGATGCATTCCCTCCGACACACATAAGTGATTAGGAAACACAGATGCTTTCCTTCCTATCAGGGAATATGGATGCATGCGCACCTTCATAGCCGTAGCCTTGGGAGCAGCCATCACTGTACCACTAACCTCTCCCTTCCCAGTTAAAACTCTGGCAGGTAAAATTGATCCATACTCTACAATCGACCACCAGGAATAATGGATATACCATTAGCTTGCCAAAGGTTTGTCATTACTGAAAGCCCTTCCCCATAGATAATTAAGAATAAAATATTTTAAATAGCTCTCTTTATATAAAGGATAGCCCCTAAATGCGCTGTTGTGATTGTGTTCATCCATCAGTTGCTGCATTAGCGGGAAACTAATAATGGAAGCTAGTTCCACATATGCTTAGAGAGGGGTAAGATGAGCATGAAACAGATGGGCCATTCTGAGTCAGATTTGTTTGGAATGCTGCCTGGCACTGTTTCCTAGTTTGTTGCTGACGTGAAGCATGGCCAGTCTTCATCTCCCACGAGGCAGGTTAACTCATTCTTCCTCCCCAGGCTGTAGCAAGGAAACCTCTGCTTCCAGATACTTCCCTGTGGCCTTTCATCCTGAAGTACTGTACACCAGATAAAAACAGAGGTTTGCATAAGTTGAACATTTTATATATATATATATATATATAAAACAAATTGTACAGCAGATACACAGTGCACCATGTGAAAGGAGAGGAATTCTATTCATGTGGCTGCTGTGCCTATCTGAATCAACAGACAAATGAATATTAGATCCTTCATCACCAGCATAGCAGGTCTTACTCTCAAATACCTTCTCCTCTATGGTAGGAATGCAACCTGCATACATTAACAGAAATGAACACAGACATTTCTGAGCCATACAGTATCCGATGTAAGTGAATTGTTACTTTTTTGTCTACTACATTTTGTAAAGACATTGGAGTCAATATTAACCCCCCCATGATGGGCGGGAGAGGGTCGGGAGGTGGGTTAAATCATCAAATACACAAAACCCGACCCTAACCCGGCACGCATGCACCCATTTCTGTTTTTACCACGGCGGATATCGGGGCATCCGAGTAACCCACACTGGAGAGGCGGGTCCGTCATTATAATATTTAAATGAGGCTCCTTTCATGAGATTTTGGCAGTGATTTGAAATTAACGCCCCCTGCACAGGTTTCCCAGGGTTCAGGAAACTCACCAGTGAAACAGAGGTGAGATTAAGCGGCACATCATGTGGATGGTTAAAGGTCAGGAGTCCCGATATGAATAAAGACTCAGTGCTCACAGCTGCTCTCTCAGTTCCATCAGAAATACAGTTTGGTGAGAGTTCTTGCTGTGAGAGATTTATTTGTAGAGTTTGGAGGTGTTCACACAGAGAACATCAGGATGGGTGGCATCATGGCTGCTTTTGATTGGACTTCAGACGAGGAAGACAATCAGCATCACCTGCAGCAAGGTCGTGTTGAGAGGGAGCTGCAGGTGGACAACAGAGAGGGGAGCAACAGAGGGGTCGAGATCGCAGGAGGCACTACCCACCTAACAGGTTCTACAGACAGAGGCTCAGCTTCCCTGACCTGTCGGAGGAGCAGTGCTTCTGAAGGCTGAGATTGTCATGTCAGGTGGTCGCAGATATCTGCAGCCTCCTGGAAAGAGACCTGCTCCCTGCTGGACCTGGTGGCCACACATTTCCAGTGGCTGTGAAAGTCACCACCGCCCTCAATTGTTTTGCCTCCAGCTCCTTCCAGGGCGCCACCAGAGTCATATCGAGAGCCTCGCAGTCGGCTGCACATAAATGCCTGTGAAGACAATAGCCAGAGCGGGCACTCGGATTCGCGTCTCTAGCTGGCTTCCCACAGGTACAGGGTGCCACCGACTGCACACACGTGGCAATCCGAGGATCACCAGATCAACCAGGAACATTTGTCAACCGCGAGGGATTTCATCCATCAATGTTTAGCTGGTGTGCAACAAATAAAAAGATTCCTGCAGGTCTGCGACAGATTCCCTGCAGCAGTCCAACATCCCCAACTTCTTCCGGGCTGGAACCACCTTTAAGGGGTGGCTGCTAGGTGACTAAAGACACCCCCTTCAAACTTGGCTCATGACACCTCTGAGGAACCCCACCGATGAGCACTAGAAGTTCTACAATGCGAGCCATATGCCAATCAGATGTTTCATCGAGCAAACCATTGGCATGCTCAAGATGCACTTCAGGTGCCTGGTTAGGTCTGGAGGAGCCCTTCAGTACTCACCAGTGTGGGTCTCCAGGATAATTGTGGAATGCCGCGTTCTACACAACAGCAGCGAGGCTTAGACGTGCAGGAAGAACAAGCCAATCAGCACTCCTCATCTGATGAGGATTCTAATGGAGAGGAGGAGGAGGAAGATGAAGATGTGGCCTCCAATGCCAGACCAGCTGATCACATTGCTGCTCGGGATGCCAGGGGTACTCTAATAGCTCGAAGGTTCAGTTATTCATTCACTCTTGACCAAAGTAACTATCACATCCCTTGCCCCCCTCCCCCCACTTACTCAAATAATCCTGTAACCATCCATCCACCCAGTGCACATACACCAATTGGTCTCAGTTAATTCATATCTTCACATTCATCACCAAGCATCTGAAAATCCAAGAATGGTGAACACGGGAAAGTGGTGCAAATGAATACATTTTATGTGACTTAATAAATTATAGATACTTACAAAATATTTGCATAAACACCCAAGTGCATGCCCTCAGTGAGATACAAAGCTTTTCTCTTTGTCTCTCTCCACCGCTCCTACATGGTGCAACCCCTCTGATTTGTGCTCTGACTTCTTTGGTGCTCGCGGCCGACAAAATCTGAGTGTTGGATCCCGTGAAGGTCCCGCCAAAGACTGCTCCACTTACACCTGTTCAGGGGCAGACTTGGCTACCGGGAGAAGAAGCAGCATGTCGGGCACTGGTTGAGGAGTGGGGGGTGCAACGGGTGAGACATGGAAACACTTTGAGAGGAGTTTTCACGTCCCTCTCCTGGGCCAAAGGCACATCACTCCTGCCTCTCTGCAGGAGATCAGTTTGGAGGAGATCAGTGACACCTTGTAAGACCATGGCTAATGTATCAGTCATTCTGTTTAAAGCGGCAAAAATGTTGACATCCATCGTTTGCACAGCCGTTGTCAGGGGCTGCAGGGACTAATTAGTCCACCGCAAATTAAGTTCCACAGAGGAGAGCCACCCTCTCAATGGAAGACACCCTCGCAAGGGCCTGCGACACCAATCCACAAATATTTGAGCTGAACTCCTCCATCCTCTGGGACATTGTTGACTGCCAGTACCTCACACGTTTACTGCTGACCCTCTATCTTTGCCTTTTCATTGATGGCTCCCGGTGTTCAGCATCTCTGCCCAGCTGAGCAGAGCTTGGAGAGGAGTGTGCCCTCCGATGCGGACTCTCCACATCTGTCCCTGCTGCCATTCTCTGTTCGTGCTCACTTGTGAAGTGTGATTCACCAGGTGAGATCCCATCCAACTCTAACGGGACCCACCGAAATGCTTGTATCTGTGCTGGTACGTGGTTCGCACGTGTCCTGTGATGGTGCACCCTCAGAAGGGATCAGCTCCTCTGAGGAATCACAGTTCAAGTTCCACAGAGGAGAGCCACCCTCTCATTGGAAAACACCCTTCCAAGGACCTGCGACACCAATCCACAAATATTTGAGCTGAACTCCTCCATCCGCTGGGACATTGTGGGTAGTGTGCCGGGCAGGGCTGCTGTTCTTTGCGTGATGGTCCTGGAGGAGAGAAGAGACGGATATGACTTAGTCAAGGGAATGTAAAAATGTTGAAATGCACATGATTGTGGTGATCATATTTCACTCGGTGCAGAATTCAAATCAACATGACTTAGTCAGAGAAATTTAATTCTTTCATTATGCAACAATGAAGTCTGAGTCTCGTCATCTCTGATGCTCGGGACGCTGACATGCCGCTTATCTCCAGTGCCTCCTGTTCTGCATTTGTGAGCTCCACAGTCTGTGGTGGTCCGCCTTCTCCCTCTCCCTTGTATTTTGGACTCTTTTCTCCTACAAGGGGATACAACAGACCTATGAGTGTCCGTAAGGCATGTGTGCAACCAATCGATGCAGTACCTTTGGTGAGAGTAACTATCAGGCAGGTGCATCACGAGTGTCACTGGCATGCATTTGGGGACATGTGCTGAGAATCGGCGGAGCTCACTGAGGTGGGATCACATTACATAAGGATTGGGGTGAGTGGCAGTGGTGGATGGAGGAAGGGGGGAGGTGAGGAAGTGACTGAAACGCAACGATGGGTGCTGTTGAAACTTAAGTGGCTGTGAGGAGTGATGTGATGGAATACTCCTGAAAAGGCAGAGTGAGAGGAGGAGGGTGCACTACGGGATGTAGGTGAATCTGCAACTTTGCTCACCTTTCCTGACATGGTTAGATCATTTAAACACTTCCTGCATTGAATCCATGTCCTCATCACAACACTCCTTTGCCTTCTTTGTTATGGCAGCACGTTTTTATTTCCTTCACTAGGGAAGAGCACGTCCTTCCTCACCCTTACTGCGCCAATCAAGGGATGCCTCATAAAACCGGGGCACAGACTTTGCCCTCCCTGATTCTATTTCTAATTATCACATACAATTCACCCAACTCCTCCAAATTCCATCTGTGCATTGGCCCTTTAAATAGTCGAGGTGAAATCGCGTCATGCGGGTCCGCATCATGCCTACTCACGCGCAGTGGAGATGTGAAACCCGGAAGTAAAAATACAATGAGGCATCCCTGTTGAAATTGGACATTCCCACAATCACCTGCTTTTCGTGCCCGGTATTACTGCCCCCTCACCCTCCCCGCTCAGATCCCGGCTCTGCTTTAATATCGACCCCATTGGGTCTAAAAAATAGACGAGACATATGGTGCTAGGTGCAAATGAAATGTCACATTTCATCCAGGATGTACTGGTCATGACTGAAAGAATGAAGAGAGAAGTTAGGAGAATGTTTTTTACACGAAGGATTGTTAGAACATAGAATACACTACAAGAAACAGTGGTGGAAGCAGAATCCATAATAGATTTTAAAAGGAAAGTGTACACATTTGTGAAAAAGAAAAATTTAACAGAATATGGGGAAACGGCAGAGGTATGGGACAAAATGGATTGCTCTTTCAGAGAGCTGGCACAGGCATAATGGGCCGAATGTCTCCTCCTATGCTGTAAAATTCTATAATTCTATGAATTATATATTTATGGAGTTCGGAGAGTCTCCTTCAATCCTGTAAAATCTGACTGCACAAATATTGACTCTATTTTTCTTGATCCATAACATGCTGCAGAAATAATTGCACTTCTATGGTCAAACAGAATAATGGCACAATAGCATGTTTTACACTCTCCAGGAGAGCACCCTTTGTTTATACCTGTCACAGTTGCTCAACCTCATAAAAGCCTTTATGCAATTGATGTTTAGATAAATCCTATTAGATAAAATATCATATTCCAAAGTGATATTTGATTTATCATATGACATGATATCATAAAACTGGTACTTCTTTTTTCCCACAGAACATCTGCAAAATTAATCTCCCAGACAACAGCGTAAATCTTCAGCACAGCAACAATCCAGCAGCTTTCATGGTCATTTTCTTCCCCTGGTGCCAGCCCACAAATTACCAGATTTATTAAATGCAATTTCACAACTTGGGCAGGTGCAATTTGAACTCACAACCTCTGGGCTGCCATTCACTACCATAACCATTTAGGCTGCCATACTCATAAAAATAATTTTGAATTTGATTGCCAGGAACCAATGGAAATGAGCAACGGTAAGGATAATAAAGGAGCAGGTCTTAATGTAGGATAAGATGCGGGTGGTGGAATTTTGAATGTAAGGCAGAACACATGAGGCTGCCAAAGAGCACGTAGGAGTAGTTGAGCCTGGAGGTAATGAAAGTGTGGATCATTGTTTCAGTGATAGTGATGGCGAGGTAGGGATGCAGGCAGGTGATGCTGTGAGGATATAAATAGATAATCATGGTGGTGTCTAGGATGTGGGGTTTGAAGCTTAGTTTAGCACAGGGTTAAACAAGATACCGAGGTTGGGTCGGGTTCAGCCTCAGTGAGCAGTCAGGGAGGGGGACCAGAGACTGAAGTATGGAGTTGCTCACTGGAACCAAACCAGCTGGCTTCTGTTTTGCCAAAGTTAAGTTAGAGAAAGTTTTTACTCATCCAAAACTCAATATTGGACAAGTGGTGGTTGTGGAATCAAGGTGGAGAGATGAAGCGCATGGAATCAAGGTGGAGAGATGAAGCGCATGTCATTGGCATATGTATGGAAGCTGACCCCATGCCGAGGGATGATATTACCAAGGGGTAGCATATAGATGATGAAAAGAAGGGGGCCAATGATGGAATCTTGGAGCACATCCAAGGTGACCGTGCAAGGGTGGGAATAAAAGCCTGTTCAGGAGATGTGCTGGCCGTATGGTAGACTGACAAGGGTTGGAATCAAGAGAGGGTAGAGCCTGGATTATCCCGGAGTCTCCAGGAATTAAAGATTAATCTCCTGGACACTGCTGTGAGAAACCCAGGAGAAAAATCATAGAGGCTTAAAAAAAAATGTGTTCTTTCATTTTCTTTGAAAACTTTTGTTTATTGGTTATATATTCAACGGAAGCAACATGCTATAGACAAAGCTGAGTGATTCCACAACCAACGGATCAGATCAAAGCTCTGCAGTCCTGCCTCATCCAGTCATGAATGGTGGTGGACAATTAAACAACTAACGGGAGGAGGAGGCTCTGTAAACATCCCCATCCTCAATGATGGCGGAGTCCAGCACGTGAGTGCAAAAGACAGGGCTGAAGTGTTTGCAACCATCTTCAGCCAGAAGTGCCGAGTGGATGATCCACCTCGGCCTCCTCCCAATATCTCCACCTTCACAGAAGCCGGTCTTCAGCCAATTCGATTCACTCCACGTGATATCAAGAAACTGTTGAGTGCACTGGATACAACAAAGGCTATGGGCCCCGATAACATCCCAGCTGTAGTGCTGAAGTCTTGTGCTCCAGAACTAGCCGCGCCTCTAGCCAAACTGTTCCAGTACAGCTACAACACTGGACTACCCAACAATATGGAAAATTGCCCAGGTATGTCCTGTCCACAAAAAGAAGGACAAATCCAATCCGGCCAATTACCGACCCATCAGTCTACTCTCAATCATCACCAAAGTGATGGAAGGTGTCATCGACAGTGCTATCAAGCGGCACTTACTCACCAATAACCTGCTCACTGATGCTCAGTTTGGGTTCCGCCAGGACCACTCGGCTCCAGGCCTCATTACAGCCTTGGTCCAAACATGGACAAAAAAGCTGAATTCCAGAGTTGAGGTGAGAGTGACTGCCCTTGACATCAAGACAGCATTTGACCGAGTGTGGCACCAAGAAACCCTAGTAGAAGTCAATGGGAATCAGGGAGAAAACTCTCCAGTGGCTAGAATCATACCTAGCACAAAGGAAGATGGTAGTGGTTGTTGGAGGCCAATCATCTCAGCCCCAGGACATTGCTACAGGAGTCCCTCAGGGCAGTGTCCTACGCCCAACCATCTTCAGCTGCTTCATCAATGACCTTCCCTCCATCATAAGGTCAGAAACGGGGATGTTTGCTGATGATTGCACAGTGTTCAGTTCCATTCGCAACCCCTCAAACAATGAAGCAGTCCGTGCCCGCATGCAGCAAGACCTGGGCAACATCCAGGCTTGGGCTGATAAGTGGCTCTCGTCAAGGCTTCTTCGACAGCACCTCCCAAACCCGCGACCTCTACCACCTAGAAGGAGTAGGGCAGCAGGCACATGGGAACAACACCACCTGCACATTCCCCTCCAAATCACATACCATCCCGACTTGGAAATATATCGCCGTTCCTTCATCATCGCTGGGTCAAAATCCTGGAACTCCCTACCTAACAGCACTGTGGGAGAACCTTCACCACATGGACTGCAGCGGTTCAAGAAGGCTGCTCACCACCACCTTCTCAAGGGCAATTAGGGATGGGCAATAAGTGCTGGCCTCGCCAGCGACGCCCACATCCCATGAACGAAAAAAAATAATAGTATCAGAGATGGGAAAAAAGTTGTTTTACTGGGTGGGGCAGTTGGAGGCGGGAAATCATGTGATGAAACCTCTAGGAATATGCCCAACCATAATTGGTGACCCTAGAATAGTTACATGGAGGTCGACCGCAGAGGAGAGTTGATGGAGAACAATAGAGGTTGACCTTGTCAAACACTGCATAAAGGAAGAGTGAGACATGGAAAGATAGCACACAATGGTCACAATCACAAAGGATGTTGTTGCTGACTTTGACAAGGACAATCTAGATGCTGTGGGCACAGAGGAAACTGGACTGTAGGGATTAGACCAGGCAATCACAGACGAGGTGGGCGCAAGGCTGGGTAGCAACGGCATGCTTAAGAGTCTAACAGAGGAAAGGGAAGTTGGAGATAGGACAGTAGTTGGAGGGTTGATGGTGGGTTTTCTGAGCTGAGAGCTGATGATGGAAATTTTGAAAGGAGGAGGAATGAAGCCTGGAGAAAGGAAGATATTGATTAAATCAGCAAGCACTGGGCTGAGAAAAGCTAATTGTATCATGGAGTTGGACCAGGAGGAGATTGAAGGCACAGGAGATGGGTCTCATGGAGGAGATGATCTTGATGAGGACAATGGGGAGGATGGAGCAGAGTGATGTGAGGGATGGGGGTTGGGGAGGTGGAGGCTGAGGCAGCAAGGTGGATTGCCTTGATCTTCAAGGCAAAGAAATCCACTTGACATTTAGTGGTATAAATGTATATTACTCCTATTTGAAATTGTAGAGTTGTGAAAAGGTTTGACAATAGTTAAAGTTTTGTGTTCAAAGCTTTGTTGGATTTATTTTTGTGGGTATATAGTAGTCGTACGGCATTGAGTTTCAACAGCTACCAAGACTTCTAATATTTGTTTCTGCTGATTTTCATGAAGTGTATTGTATGCTCTGTACAGTCATGTGTCCTGATATCTGATTCATTCTTGTCCATGTCTTTGGGTTTTGTACAAGGTGTTCCTGTACAGAGTGGTTTGTTAGTCTGTTGTGGCTTATGATGGTTGCATTTTGCATCATGTTTTAAGTAGTGATCTGATTTGTAGTACTTTATACCATTGACCTTCTTTTGTTGGTAGGTTCATGTTTATGATCAAGTTGAATGGAACATTACCTGCATCAAGTTAGGTCACATTCACCAATAGTGCATCACCTGCATCAAGTTAGGTCACATTCACCAATAGTGCATCACCTGCATCAAGTTAGGTCACATTCACCAATAGTGCATCACCTGCATCAAGTTAGGTCACATTCACCAATAGTGCATAACCTGCATCAAGTTAGGTCACATTCACCAATAGTGCATCACCTGCATCAAGTTCGGTCACATTCACCAAGGTCTGTTGTGCTGCATGCTTTTGGTTTTACATTTCTGACCTCTCTGACATTGCTGAGATGTCAATCTGTTTGTTTTTTTCTAACATTAATTAGAATTTTGTAAATATTGTTTACCTTCACTGTCAGTGTGCAGTTTGTAAGGAATCTTACAACATCAGGTTATAGTCCAACTGTTTTATTTGAAAATCACAAGCTTTCGGAGGCTTTCTCCTTCGTCAGGTGATCAAGTGTGGGATTCCATGGAAGGTTACCGCATTTATAGTCAGAGAACAATACCTGGTGATTACAGATAATCTTTCCAACTGCCCGTTGTCAAGGCAATCAAAGTGTTCAGACAGAGTGATGTTTCCTACAGGACCACCGAATACACAAACGGCCAGAACAAAAGACAGACAGAGAGAGAGAGAGAGAAAAACATCCGAAAGGAAGAGAAAGACAGAGAATGACCCGTTGTGTTAAAAACAGATAACTTTTTTTCGCTGGTGGGGTTACGTGTAGCGTGACATGAACCCAAGATCCTGGTTGAGGCTGTCCTCCTGGGTGCGGAACTTGGCTATCAATTTCTGCTCGACGATTTTGCGTTGTCGTGTGTCTCGAAGGCCGCCTTGGAGAACGTTTACCCGAAGATCGGTGGCTGAATGTCCTTGACTGCTGAAGTGTTCCCCGACTGGGAGGGAACCCTCCTGTCTGGCGATTGTTGCGCGGTGTCCGTTCATCCGTTGTCGCAGTGTCTGCATGGTCTCGCCAATGTACCATGCTCCGGGGCATCCTTTCCTGCAACGTATGAGGTAGACAACGTTGGCCGAGTCACAGGAGTATGAACCATGTACCTGGTGGGTGGTGTCCTCTCGTGTGATGGTGGTGTCTGTGTCGATGATCTGGCATGTCTTGCAGAGGTTGCCGTGGCAGGGTTGTGTGGTGTTATGGACGCTGTTCTCCTGAAAGCTGGGTAATTTGCTGCAAACGATGGTCTGTTTGAGGTTGGGTGGCTGTTTAAAGGCGAGTAGTGGCGGTGTGGGGATGGCCATAGCGAGGTGTTCGTCGTCATCGATGACATGTTGAAGGCTGCGGAGAACATGGCGTAGTTTCTCCGCTCCGGGGAAGTACTGGATGACGAAGGGTACTCTGTTGGTTGCGTCCTGTGTTAGTCTTCTGAGGAGGTCTATGCGATTTTTCGCTGTGGCCCGTCGGAACTGTTGATCGACGAGTCGAGCGTCATATCCCGTTCTTACGAGGGCGTCTTTCAGCGTCTGTAGGTGTCCATCGCGTTCCTCCTCGTCTGAGCAGATCCTGTGTATTCGCAGGGCCTGTCCATAGGGGATGGCCTCTTTGACGTGGTTAGGGTGGGAGCTGGAAAAGTGGAGCATCGTGAGGTTGTCCGTGGGCTTGCGGTAGAGTGAGGTGCTGAGGTGCCCGTCTTTGATGGAGATTCGTGTGTCCAAGAAAGAAACCGATTCTGAGGAGTAGTCCATGGTGAGCTTGATGGTGGGATGGAACTTGTTGATGTTATCGTGTAGTCTCTTCAGTGATTCTTCACCATGGGTCCATAGGAAGAAAATGTCGTCGATGTATCTGGTGTATAGCGTTGGTTGGAGGTCCTGTGCAGTGAAGAAGTCCTGCTCGAACTTGTGCATGAAAATGTTGGCGTATTGGGGTGCGAATTTGGTCCCCATGTTCCGTGTGTTTGGGTAAAGAACTGGTTGTCGAAGGTGAAGACATTGTGATCCAGGATGAAGCGGATAAGTTGTAGGATGGCGTCTGGAGATTGGCTGTTGTTGGTGTTGAGTATTGATGCTGTCGCAGCGATGCCGTCATCGTGTGGGATACTGGTGTAGAGTGCCGAGACGTCCATCGTGGTGAGAAGTGTTCCTGGTTCAACTGGTCCGTGGGTGCTGAGTTTTTGTAGGAAGTCTGTAGTGTCGCGACAGAAGCTGGAGGTTCCCTGTACGATGGGTTTCAGGATGCCCTCAACGTATCCAGAGAGGTTCTCACACAGGGTTCCGTTGCCTGATACGATAGGACGTCCGGGTGTGTTGGCTTTGTGTATCTTTGGGAGGCAGTAGAAGTCTCCCACGCGGGGAGTACGTGGGATGAGAGCGCGTAGGATGCTTTGAAGATCTGGATCGAAGGTCTTGATCAGTTTCTTGTGCTGGTGGGTGTGTTCCTTGGTCGGATCTGCGGGTAACCGTCTGTAGTGTTCCTGGTTGTCCAGTTGTCGGTATGCTTCTTTGCAATAGTCCGTTCTGTTCTGTATGACGATGGCTCCTCCTTTGTCCGCTGGTTTGATGACGATGTTGCGGTTGGTCTTGAGAGCGTCGATGGCGTTGCGTTGTGCTCGGGTGACATTCTGGACTATCTTGTGAGTGCGGCTGATGAATCTGGCATTGACGCATTTCCTGACAGCTTGAACATACATGTCAAGCTTAGGGCAGCGACCCTCCGGAGGAGTCCAGTTTGACTCTTTCTTCTTCGGTTGCTGTACCGCGGATCCCTCTGTCTGCAGTTTAACATCTCCCTACTTCATTTGGTACTGTTCATTGATGACTCTCGTGGCAAAGTATAGCATGGATGTAAGCCAAACACTATTAATAAACAGATTGAGGACAGTAAGGGACAAATTGTTTGTGCTGGCAGACTTGGTCAATCATATCTTGTGGCAGTTCATCTGCAGCAGGTGATTTGTGCCGTTTTCTATCTGTTCGAGCTGTTTTTGTTGTTTTTCTGGTGTCTATTTTCGATGATTTTCAAATTTTTTCATTTATTACATTATAGTTTGGAAATTACTGTTGGTGATATTGGTGGATAAATGCTTAAAGTGTTTGAAATACAATCTGCTGGCCACCATTTTAGCAGTTGATTACTGTCCGCATTAAAATAGCAGACAGAGGAGTAACACATAAACACATTCAGCACTGGACTGTTCATATCGCAAACAGTAATTTCTAGCCGCATATGTTTTGCAACTTCTTTAGGTGTGTGTCAATATTGAGTGTAGTTGGTTCATGAATGCATGATGCATTTGTAATGAGATAGACAAATTAATAGCACAAATAGAGATAAATGGGTTTGATCTAGTAGCCATTACTGAGACATGGTTGCAGGGTGACCAAGGTTGGGAACTAAATATTCCAGGGTACTTGACTTTTCAAAAAGATAGATAAAATGGAAAAGGAGGATGGAGTAGCCCCGATAATAAAGGATGACATAAAGACAGTAGTAAGAAAGGATCTTGGCTCGGAAGATCAGGAAGTAGAATCAGTATGGGTGGAAATAAGAAATAACAAGGTGCAGAAAACACTGGTGGGATTAGTTTATAGGCCCCCTAACAGTAGTTATACTGTTGGACAGAGTATTAATCAAGAAATAAGAGGAGCTTGTAGCAAAGGTAATGTAATAATCGCAGGGGACTTTAATCTTCATATAGACTGGACAAATCAAATTGGCAAAAGTAGTTTAGAGGACAAGTTCATGGAATGCATTCAAGACAGTTTCCTAGAACAACACATCATGGAACCAACTGCCTTGAATAATGAGACAGAGTTAATTAGTAATCTTATAGTAAGGGATCCTCTGGGGTAGAGTGATCATTATATGATTGAATTACACAGTGAATTCGAGAGTGACATACTTAAGTCCGAAACTAGATTCTTAAACTTAAACAAAGCCAATTACATAGATATGGGGCTCGAGTTGGCTATGGTCGATTGGGAAATTAGATTAAAAGATAAGGGCGAACATTTAAAAGAAATATTTCATAATTCTCAATGAATACACATTCCATTGAGGAATAAAAACTCCACGGAAAAAGTGATCCATCCGCGGCTAACTGAAGAAGTTAAGGATAGTATTAGATTAAAAGAAGAGGCTTATAATTGTACCATAAAGGGCAGTAAGCCTGAGGATTGGGCGAGTTTTAGAAACCAGCAAAGGATGACCAAAAAATCGATAAAGAGGGAAAAAATTGAATATGAGAGTAAACCAGCAAGAAATATAAAAACAGATTGTAAGAGCTTCTACAAGTATGTAAAAAGGAAGAGAGTTGCAAAAGTAAACATGAGTCCCTTGGAGGCTGAGACAGGTGAAATTATAATGGGGAATAAGGAAATGGCAGAGACTTTAAACAAATATTTTGTATCTGTCTTCACAGTAGAATACATAAAAAATATACCAGAAATAGTGGGGAACCAATGGTCTAATGAGAGTGAGGAACTTAAAGTAATTAATATTAGTAAATAAAAAGTACTGGAGAAATTAATGGGACTAAAAGCCGACAAATCCCCTGGACCTGATGGCCTACATCCTACGGTTCTAAAAGAGGTGGCTGCAGAGATAGTGGATGCATTGATTGCGATCTTCCAAAATTCCCTAGATTCTAGAACAGTCCCTGTGGATTGGAAGGTAGCAAATGAAACCCCATTATTCAAGAAAGGAGGGAGAGAGAAAATAGGGAACTACAGGCCAGTTAGCCTGACAGTTGTCGGGAAAATGTTGGAATCCATTGTTAAGAAGGTGATAATGGGGCACTTAGAAAATCATAATATGATTCGGTTTTATGAAAGGAAAATCGTGTTTGACCAATATTTTAGAGTTTTTTGAGGATGTAACTAGCAGGGTAGGTAAAATGGAACCAGTGGATGTAGCATATTTGGATTTTCAAAAGGCATTCGATAAGGTGCCACATAAAAGGTTGCTACACAAGATAAAGGCTCATAGGATTGTGGGTAATATATTAGCATGCATAGAGGATTGGTTAACGGAGAGAAAAGAGAGAGTCGGGATAAACGGGTCATTTTCAGGTTGGCAGGCTGTTACTAGTGGGTTGCCGCAAGGATCGGTGCTTGGGCCTCGGCTATTTACAATCTATATTAATGACTTAGATGAAGGGACTGAGTGTAATGTTTCCAATTTGCTGATGATACAAAGCTAGGTGGGAAAGTAAGCTGTGAGGAAGGCACAAATAATCTGCAAAGGGATGTAGACAGGTTAAGTGAGTGGGCAATAAGGTGGCAGATGGAGTATGATGTGGGGAAATGTGAGGCTATTCACTTTGGTAAGAAGAATAGAACAGAATATTTTTTAAATGGTGAGAAACTACTAAATGTTGGTGTTAAGAGGCATTTGGGTGTCCTTGTACACGAAACACAGAAAGTTAACATGCACGTACAGCAATTAGGAAGGCAAATGTATGTTGATCTTTATTGCAAGGAGGTTGGAGTACAAGAGTAAAGAGATCTTCTTGCAATTGTACAGGGCTTTGGTGAGACCACACCTGTAGTATTGCGTACAGTTTTGGTCTCCTTACCTAAGGAAGGATATACTTGCCTTAGAGTTGGTGCAACAAAGGTTCGCTAGATTAATTCCTGGGATGAGAGGGTTATCCTATGAGGAGAGATTGAGTAGAATGGGCCTATACTCTCTGGAGTTTAGAAGAATGAGAGGTGATCTCATTGAAACATCTAAGATTCTGAGAGGGCTTGACAGGGTAGATGCTGAGAGGCTGCTTCCCCTGACTGGAGAGTCTAGAACTAGGGGGTATAGTATCAGGATCAGGGGTTGGCCATTTAGGACTGAGATGAGGAGACACTTCTTCACTCAGAGGGTTGTGAATCTTTGAAATTCTCTAACCCAGAGGCTGTGAAGGCTCAGTCATTGAGTATATTCAAGGCTGAGATCGATAGATTTTAGAACTTTATGGGAATCAAAGGATACGGGGATTTGGCAGGAAGGTGGAGTTGAGGTTGAAGATCAGCCATGATCTTATTGAATGGCGGAGCCGGCTCGAGGGGCCGTATGGCCTACTCCTGCTCTTATTTCTTACGTTCTTATGTGAAGAGTTCTATTTTTTGATTTGGATTTGAAATGTTCATTTCTTGAAGTATTGATTCTGCAATAGCTCAGAAAACAGGTGAATTTTGGCCTTGTAATACTTCAAAATGGCTGAGCTCTAAAGTGTTCAAATCTACTAACTGCTTCTCTAAAGAAACAGTTAGTTGGCTTTAACATCTTAGAAACTAGCAGAGAGAATTGTTAAATACTGAATCCTGTATTTAACAGTTATCTGAGCTGGGGTTGGTGGGGGTTGATATGCAGATAACTGCATGACATTTGGGTAATTCTGCACTGCCTCTGACACATATTATACTATAGGCCCTCACCCACACTACTGCAAATGGAATTACCAGAGAAATGGATTCATCTATCAGGCTGTGTTATCTGAAGTAATAGGGCGTGTAGATTGTGTAAGTCACTTAAGATTGCTGGACTGTCTAGATTGTGTATATCATTGAGATTCTGTTGGTAGCTCATTTAAATTGCTTTGGATAATAATGTTATATTATTGGCAACTGGGCTCTTCATCTCCATCTGTGTAGTAGTTTATTGGGATTTCGCACAGCTCATTCTTGGTGGAAACCAGCATTACATTTTCACTGACCTGTCATCTTTTAATTTTTGTGATATGTTGTTCCACAGAATGGTAATCTCATTTTTCATTTCTGGAAGTTATTTTTCTTTTCTTTATCTGATAGAAAATTTAGGAATTTCTTTGTACTGTGTGTTATCTTATTCATTGTTGATGTGAGGATCCTGATTGTCTTGGAGGTTGTTGGTGCAGTTTTGTATTTGTATTGTTTCTCTGAAAACTGAATTTTGTGGCTCTTTGTTTGTTTGGGTAGTATCATAATTTGTGTGTTAATTTCTGACTCTGTTATTGAGTTCCCAATTAGTAGTTGGAGTTTTGCAAATGCACAATACAGGTTATAATCCACTTTGCATTGTAGCTTTTTTGGCACTTATTCTGATTATTGTCTTGCCCCATATTTCTGCATTTCAATTGATTTTTGTCGTGTGGTTAGTCAATTTGAATATCAACATATCATTAAGTTTCATCATCCCTGTCCTCACCAATGTACATCTGGCACTCCATTCCCCCATCCTCGTCTTTAATTCCCTCCATTGGCAGAATATTACCCAGGTACTGAAGACAAAAATCTACCTCAATGCTCATAGAGAAAGTGAGTGGCACCTTTATTAATTTATTAAGGAGAGGAGAGTGGTATACCTACCACACTGATACTGCTTACTATTCGTTCACCTGTCTTATGTAAATAAAACCATTTGTTCGTTCAGAGCCTGAGTTTCAGTCTGGTAAGAGTATATATTCAGTCCACTTTAAAGTGGCTTGTGATACATTCTAATAGCTGGTACAATGTACAGAGTAAAGGTCCTCTGTTATAATCCTTGGGTCTTGCTATCATTTGGCTAGATATTAAGCAGGTTAAGGCTCTCTTTGGATCGTAGGAGTTTACATGAGTGACTGGTGATGCTTAATCCAAGAATACATCTAGCGTAAAACTCCACAAACATGATATGCACCTAAGGCTTTTTTTAATGTTAAAGTCATTCATGTTGTTTTTATTTTTAACTTTTAAAAAACACTGCAATAGTTTCATATATTTGTGTTCCTATGAATGTTCCAGTGTTGGAGTTTTTTTAGTTTAGTGGGGTTTTTCCACTATTTCATTTGCAAAATGTAGATGGTGAAGAATGGTAGCAACAGTGTGATTGAGGACTCGTCCTGATTGTTGAAAAAGAGGGGAAAATTTTGCAGTTCAGTATTCCTGATGCACAGCTTTTCATGATGGGGATGCGTCAGGAATTCGGACACAGCAGTTAGTCTGCCTGCATTCCCCATATGCAGCTCCATTACATGAAACTCTGCTGGGAGTACTACGCTGTAGAGTTAACAGGATAGTGTTAAAAAGTGTTATCATTGCTCATAAGGTCATAATCTTGTACAAAGTGCCACGTTACTTATATAGCAGGGATTTGCAATATCTGCATTACAGAGTAGAATCTATGTTGTGAGATTTGATATCATAGTGTAGGTAGTTAAAACATCCTGCCTATTACAAATTTATACTCCAGATTGTGTTACGGTAACACATGTAATTTTTGAGTCATTAAGGGAAGTCTATTCTCTAACCTATTCTGTACATGCAAAATTCTCATTAGTATGACAAATATGCCGTCCAAGTTATGACAGAAATCATATTTCTTGCAACGTCAATTGTTGACTAGTCAATTTTAGGAAGACAGTTGCTGTTAGCATTTAAGCATCCTTTATTGCAATGATTAGTACCTATATATGATCCTGAAGATGGAAGTGACCAGTCTTCTGAAAGGTGGGCCAGTGAGGTAAATTTCTGAATACACAATAATGGCAAGGAACCTCAGCTGCCACCCATGCATACTCATACATCAGCACATTACAATGAGAGAAAACTCGGCCGTATTTACATTAGCAGTCTATGTTTTGTTATCAATGAAATTGCACAAATACTTACTTTGTTCACACCAACACCACTTCCTGTCCCTACCTGCTCCAACGTTATACAGGCAAAACCAGAATTTGTAATTTTTTGACATTGGCCCAAACAATTCTCACCAACAGTCAGCCAGTCAGCAGTAAGTCTATATTCAGCCTCCACAGCGCCCCAACTAACACAAGCCAATTCATAAATTCTATAAGGCAGACATTTCATAATGACAATTGGCCAAATCTTCCTGGAAAAATAATGGCATGTTAACAATGCACGTTATTATTAAAGTACAAATCGGCCAGCAAGTTCAGAGGATGAAGAAATACGCTGTGAATTGTGAATCATCATAACTTGCTGGTCGATTTACGCCGCTCCGCCGTTTGTTTCTCATAAATGGCGTCTCGCCCTTAGTCTCCCCGTTATTTTTAAGAACTTGCTGGATTTGCACATTAATTGCCCTTTAAACTCGCTGCAGAAAGTTTAAACTGTTGAGTCTCATTCCTGCATGTAGTAAATTGATGTTAGAGATTTTAAAAACTGCAAATTTAATTTTTTTTTTCTTACTTTTCCTTTCTGTCTCTTTTTTTCTCTCTCTCTTAATCCAATCTTTCTTTCCCTCTCTTTATTTCTCTTTCTGTACCTGATTTGATTCTCATTCACCCTCCTTCTCTGATGTTCTTCTGTTTCTTCCTCAATCCTTAAATCTCATTCATTAAGGAGTTAGACTGCTGTTCCCATCGTTCACTAAGGTCCCAGTTGCTCCGTTGCCCTCGCTGCGCCGTTATCAGCTCGTACTTCCAGCAAATTACGGTGCAAATTATATTCGAGCTGAAGGGTACATGAAAAAGTCTAAGTAACAGCCCACGCCGCAAGATGCCCCATTCCAACAACACTAGGAAGTACCCTCAAAAAATATATTTTACATATCACAATAGTGGTGAAATTCTGGTAAGAACACATGCAGAGCATTAATTTTTCTCACAAATGATTAGCTGTAGAAAAAAGCATTTAAAAAGCAGCAATAAAGGTTAGTTAAATAATCTCCAATTAAGCATAAAGGCAGCCCTCCAAATAAAAAAAACTCTTCTGTCATTGGCTGCTTGCTCCTCTTTCTACTTGTGAGCAAAATTTGCAGATGACACAAAACTTAGAAGTGTAGAGAACAGTGAGGAGGATAGTAATAGACTTTAAGAGGATATAGACAGGCTGGTGGAATGGGCAGACAACTGGCAGATGAAATTTAACGCAGAGAAGCTCAAAGTGATACATTTTGACAGGAAGAATGAGGAGAGGCAATATAAACTAAATGGCACAATTCTAAAGGGGATCCAGGAACAGAGAGAGCTAGGGATATATGTGCACAAATCTTTGTAAGTGGCAGGACAGGTTAAGAAAGCAGTTAAAAAAGCATACGGGATCCTGGGCTTTATAAATAGAGGCATAGAGTACAAAAGCAAGGAAGTTATGTTGAACCTTTATAAAACACCGGTGCGGCCACAGCTGGAGTATTGTGTCCAATCCTGGGCACCGCACTTTAGGAAGGATGTGAAGGCCTTAGAGAGGGTGCAGAAAAGATTTACTAGAATGGTTCCAGAGATGGGGGACTTCAGTTACGTGGATAGACTGGAGAAGCTGGGGTTGTTCTTCTTGGAGCAGCGAAAGTTAAGAGGAGATTTGATAGAAGTGTTCAAAATCATGAAGGGTCTAGATAAAGTAAATAAAGAAAAACTGTTCCCATTGGCGGAAGGGTCGAGAACCAGAGGATACAGATTTAAAGTGATTGGCAAAATGACCAAAGGCGACGTGAGGAAAAAGCTTTTTACGCAGCGAGTAGTTATGATCTGGAATGTGCTGCCTGTAAAGGTGGTGGAAGCAGATTCAATCACGTCTTTCAAAAAGGAATTGGATAAATACTTGAAGGGAAAAAATTTGCAGGACTACGGGGAAAAAGCGGGGGAATGGGACTAACTGGGTTGCTATTACCAAGAGCCAGCCCAGGCTCGATGGGCCGAATGACCCCCTTCTGTGCTGTAACCATTCTATGATTCTATGATTCAACCTCTTCTCCTCTTCCACTTTATGAGTCCTAGCTTGTTGCTGGTCCTTATCTATGAACAGGCATATTCCTCTTAGCATAGCTGTGTAGCAGGCAGCAAACCACTACAGTTCTGACAGTTCTCTGCAGGGCAAATGATTGGCATCCCCGGTACAGTTCAAGCTTCAAGATTTTTGTTTCTGCTTGCTAAATGAGAGCTCAGTAAGGGTCCTGACTGTCCATTGTAGGCATTGCTGAACAGCATGGGATGGGGGTGATTACGTTCCTGTGTAATTAAACATGTTTGAGTGGGTAACCAATATCTTGGGGCTGCCAACTATTCGATCTGTTGCCATCGTGAAATGTAGGGAATGCATGTTTCTCTTAATTTATATGGAGGCCCTGGAAACCTGTTTGATTCTTTGGTGGTGAGATTTGCTGATGTGTTGACTGAAACAACTGAATTGCGCATTTTAGTGTTTTCTGCTCCATTCCATGCTGGATCTCTATCAACTCTCAAAGTTGCACATTTTCCCTTAATTGATGCTTAGCAAGACAAAAGTCCATTAATGTCAGATCTGTGTCTTAATGTATATTAAGTTGGATTACGCTTCAGAGCAATTTTAGGAATGTGGGCACACATACAACAATGATTCATTAATACTACCACACCAAATCACAACACGTCTTCCACCACTGACATGTACATCCACAGAGGAATAAATGACCCTTAGCACATGTTTACCATCATTTTCTGCACGTCATCATTAGATTTCTACCAATGAGACAGTTGGTAGGTAGAGCCACACTAACATAGGTAAAATGATTGCCAGTTTAAGATGTCAGCAAGTGCCTATACTATATTAATGGGAGCGATATCCATTTAATTTCTGGATGCCAATCGAGAGCTGTCATTCAGTATCCATCTAAGTAAATAATTGGGCACTGCTGACTAACTGAGCCACCCACTGCCATTAGCTGTGACGAGCTGGTGTTTGGGATGTTGAGATTCGTCGGGTGTGCAGGATAAAAATGTGAAGGTTTCTCCTAACAGGTGGCTTTTTAACTCTCTGTGGGAGACGTAAAAGAAATAAATAGTTTGCATTGAAAGTAGTTTCCTCACAGTCGCTGCCCACTTGAGTGATAGTTGGTGCACAACCTATAGATTGTGACTGTACCTGATGACATAATTGAAGAGTTTCAATTGTGCCATGGAGCTTGAGAGCAATTTTTGTCATCAGACCTATGGAGCCTGTCATACTGAATTTCTCTGTTACCACTCTGGCACGCCACATCAATACATTAATATGTTGATACCCCAGGGCCTTGTTACTGCGATTTGCTATTTAAAGTACAAATTATACTGCAATCAATATGAAAAATATAAATGAAATAGAATAATTAAAGTAATAGCTGAATTAGGTATTTCTTTCTACATGTACATGAAAGTAAAGTTAATGGGCGCTAAATTGGGCCGTGTAGCGCCAATTGCTTCAGCGCTACACAGCCTCTCTAACATCCAAGATGGCATCTTGGATGCGCACGCACGTTTCCAGTGAGAGGTGCACCAGACGCCATCTTGGTATAGGAGTTAGCGCAGGCGCAGATAACGCATGCTGAAATCGTGTAAAGTAGGGAGAAAATGGCTTCAACAGCGTGCAACGCTGATTTAAAGTAATAGACCCCATTTTGGGACTTAACGCTCAACTCAACGCACAGTCTTAACCCCGACCATCTGAACGTGTTTCAGAGTGCCTGGAGGACCCCCACCAGCACTATTTAAAGGGACCATGCAGGATTTACAGGTTAGTGGCTGGATTATCACTTCTGGCTGCCGAGACATTTGTAACTTTGTTTCTGGAGGTCTCCTAGACTTGAATACTAGGACGCGGGGACATAGCCTAACATTTAGAGCCAGGACGTGCAGGAGTGAAGTTAGAAAATGCTTCAACACACAAAGGGTGGGAGACGTTGGGAACGCACTTCTGCAGACGGCAGTTGATGCTAGCTCACTTGTGACTGTTAAATCTGAGATTGATAGATTTCTGTGAACCAAGGGCCTCCTCCCACCCTCCTTCATCTCACCCAATCATCATATCCTTCTATTCCTTTCTCCCTCATGTACTTATTTAGCTTCCCCTAAAAAGTATCTGTGCTATTCGCCTCAACTACTCCTTGTGATAGCGATTAGGGATAATGGGCAGTTACTCAAATTGGCAGGATGTGACTAGTGGTGTCCCACAGGGATCGGTGTTGGGGCCTCAACTATTCACTGTATTTATTAATGACTTAGATGGCAGAATAGAGAGCTACATATCCAAGTTTGCAGATGACACAAAGATGGGTAGCATTGTACAAAGAGATATTAATAGACTAAGTGAATGGGCAAAACTGTGGCAAATGGATTTCAGTGTAGGCAAGTGTGAGGTCATCCACTTTGGACCTAAAAAGGATGGATCAGAGTATTTTCTAAATGGTTAAAAGCTTGAAACAGTGGAGGTTCAAAGAGATTTAGGGATCCATCTACATAGATCATTAAAATGTCATGGACAGTTACAGAAAATAATAAAAAAGGCTAATGCAATGCTGGCCTTTATAGCTAGAAGACTAGAATACAAGGGGGTAGGAAGACCCCAATCATCTCAGCCCCAGGACATCGCTGCAGGAATCCCTCAGGGCAGTGTCCTAGGCCCAACTATTTTCAGCTGATTCATCAATGACTTTCCCTTCATTATAAGATCAGAAATGGGGCTGTTCGCTGATGATTACACAGTGTTCAGCTCCATTCACAATTCCTCAGATAATGAAGCAGTCCGTGCCCACATGCAGCAAGACCTGGACAACATCCAGGCTTGGGCTGATAAGTGACAAGTAACATTCATGCCACACAAGTGCCAGGCAATGATCATCTCAAAGAAGAGAGAGTTCAACCACCTCCCCGTGACATTTAACAGCATTACCATTGCCGAATCCCCCACCATCAACATCCAGGGGGTCACCATTGACCAGAAATTCAGCCACATAAATGCCATGGCTACTATAGCAGGTCGGAGGCTAGATATTCTGTGGCTTACCTCCTGACTCCCCAAAGCCTCTTCGTCACCATCAAGGCACAAGTCAGGAGTGTGATTCAATACTCTCCACTTGCCTGGATGGGTGAAGCTGCAACAACACTCAAGAAGCTCGACACCATCCAGGACAAAGCAGCCCGCTTGATTGGCACCCCATCCACCACCTTTAAACATTCACTCCCTTCACCACTGATGCACCACAGTGTATCCTATCTATAGAATACGTTGCAACAACTCGCCAAGGCTTCTTCGACAGCACCTCCCAAACCCACGACCTCCACTAGCTAGAAGGATAAGGGCAGCAAGTGAATGGGAATTCCACCATCTACTCGTTCCCTTCCAAGTCACACACCATCCCGAATTGAATATATATCACTGTTCCTTCATCATCGCTGGGTCAAAATGCTGGAACTCCCTACCTAACAGCACTTTGGGAGTGCTTTCACTACATGGACTGCAAAGGTTCAAGAAGAGGACTCACCACACCTTCTCAAGGGCATTTTGGGATGGGCAATATGAGAATATTCTCCATTTGCCTGGATGAGTGCAGCTGCAACAACATTCAAGAAGCTCAACAACATTCAGGACAAAGCAGTCTGCTTGATTGGCAGCCCATCCACAACCTTTAAACATCCACTGCCTCCACCTTGCCAGCAATGTCCATATCCTGAGAATGAACAATAATAAAAGGCTACCATATTGTTGTACTTAATTATTTTAGAATAATTTACCTCTACCCTATAAAGCTATCAGGAAACAATTACTCCTTTAAGCGTCACTTTTAGATGCAGGTCTCAGTGGCCCCGATATTTACAGGCAGGCGGGGAGGGAGGGAGTGGGCGAGGGAGCGCCAAATTTAATGGCAGAACCTCATTGTTATTTTTTTCTTCCGTTTCCCGCTCGGCAGCCGGCCAGATTGACAGGCTTGGGCGGCAAAACCAGTGGCAGGAGACTGTAGCCGGGGACCTTTGGGGATCGGCAAAGATTTGGGCAAGGTGGGATGGGTCGGAGCACAGTAATCGGGAGGAAGGGAGCGAGTGAAAGATTGGGGCTTGGATGGGCTATCACAGGGCCGGAAGCTAGGGAACGTGGCTTGGTTGGGGGGGGGGGTCTCCATTTCGCTGCTGGGTTTCCCAAGCCCTGGGAAATCTGACCGGCAACTGTTAAATTTAAATCAGTCTCCCAACTGCACTGTAAGAGCCTGATTTAAATATTATAATGAAGTGTTCCACTTCTCCAAGACAGGACACTTGCACTGCACGATACCCACCGCAGTGAAAATGGCGGCAGGCCCATATGCGGCAGGTTGGGGACATGTTCCCTAATTTTTAATTTTTAACTCCCCCCACCCCGACCCTCTCCTGCCTGTCATGGTTGGGGGGGTGGTTAATATTGACCCCAGTATATGTGAGTTTGAAATTGTAGGTTAGGCTTTTAGGCATGAAGGAATTGGCATTTTGTCTTTCTTCCTTACTATTTTGCACTACTTTCCATTTTGAGAAATTACTACATTTTAGTACTTACTTAGTCTTATCTTATGATAAGTTTATTATGCCAGCAATGTCGGCAAAATACTTGCAAGCAACTAACAGCATTTTTGATTTACCATGGGAAATGATGCAAGACAACTTCCTGAGTTCAGTTCGGATAAAGAAAGACAAAATAGCTTCTATTTATAATTGATACCTAAGTAAACTATCAGTCTGACATTTACAATAGGTTGATGGATATTCCTCACCGATTTTTGTGGGGAAAATATGATCTGCTTTAATTTAAAAATTGAACAACGCTCCAGTCAAATCAATGGATTTTTTCTCTCCAATGCTGATGACTCTCCTTGACAATTACTACTTGCAGTATTTGAGTTGCAGCTTTGTTTAGTTGAACATAAACAACAAGAAGCTATGATGGTAAGTGACCGCCTGTATTAGATTTTCTACACTTATAAGTACATTAGAGTTTTCCTTCAATAACAATTGAAGCCTGAAACACCTTGAGAGGAAATGCAACACGAATCAGGAAACTAACTGGAAAGGGGACCAATTACAATGATTAACGAGCTTTGCACTGGAAAAATCTTTTGTAAGTTGGAGCAGATGAACAAGAAGGTACAGGGTTTACTTTTTAAGGTATACAGGTGCTGTAAATGATGTAACAAAACTTCAGATATGCACACTGGGACAGTGTTCTAAGAATGTACAGTTCGGAAGAATAAAATGTGACAAATGAATGGGCCTTTAGTTTCATAGGAGAACTCATGGTTTGTTACCTCTCAAAAGAAATGTAAAGACATGGGGTTTCCCCACACTTTATTGTAGGAAGGGAGTGCCTGGAGTTAGTCAGCAGCAGCAGTAAATGATGTCAAAAACATATAACAAAAGGACAGACAGGAAGTGTTGTTCTGTGCCCTTTTAGCCAGAATGCCTGTTTATAGCTGTGCAAAGTAATTGATATTTCCTGGCGTAGTGTTAGAATAAGAGCTGCTTTTACAACCTGACATCACATTTATTGTTCAGCAATAGCCAGCCGCAGTCCAGCAGCAGTGGAATATGGAGAGGGCCCCTGCCATGTGTCATTGTTTTACTGGAAGCATTGATGCAGTCTGATCAACAATTGGGTCAGCTGTCGAAAACAAACTCATTTTATTCTCAACTACAATGAGCAATAGAGAGGGACACACAATGGGGAATAATATTCTATGAAAGAGAGCGACCTCACAATTTACAGCTGACGAACGCACAAGTTCACTTACAAAAGCATACCCAAAATGCAATAAATGATATATCCTACGGTATTTCCTTACTGTACATTCTACTCCTACCAGATGAACAAAAGATAAATGTGTAACCAGTTCTAAATTATTGTTGTAAGTACAGTGGTGTTGAAGCAGTTGAATATTTGTCCATTGGGCAAGGGGCAAAAAATACTTTTCGAAGCTGTTGGTAGTTCAGATGCTAATGAGTTATCTTTGATATTATTTCCTCATAAACTGCAAATAATAAGCAATTCAGTAGCTTGTCTCAGTTATCTCGTCTCAGTATTCGATAAATGCTTCACGCTCATTTTGTTGAAAGGTTTTTGATCTCTTTCTGGGTGTGAACAGCCAGGAAATATATCAGAATCACTGACTCCAACAGGTAGTCTGGCTTTTGGAAACAGGACACTGCAGAGGCAGTCAAACAGCAAAAGGCTACAAGAAGGATGGAGTGTTCGAGAGAGAGGAGTTATAAATTAGTTTTAAGTCAAGTAAGACAACTCACTGAAGTGAGGTAGCATAGTGTGTTCATTATTTTTATATTATTTCATGAAGACACATTGCATTGGCGGAAATAAGTGAATCTGATCATAACTGTTGGTCCGCATGTCCACTCAATGGGAGTTACACCACTGTTCAAAAATGGGGAGAGGGATAAATCCGACAATTACAGATCAGTCAGCCTAACCTCGGTGGTGGGGAAACTTTTAGAGAAAATGGGGGTGATTTTAAACCCCAAGAACGGGTGGGTTGGGGGGGGGGTGGTGGGAGTTGAAAATAATTGTTTTTTGGGTCACGACTGCAACCCGGCCTTATTTCCAGGTTTAACGTTGGCGCAAAGTCTGAAAATTTTGAGGTTGCGACCCAAAAAAACAACTATTTTCAACTCCACCCCGTTCTTGGGGTTTAAAATCACCCCCAATAATCCAGGACAAAATTAATTGGCACTTGGAAAAGTATGGGCTAATAAATGAAAGTCAGCACGGATTTGTTAAAGGAAAATTGTGTTTGACCACCTTGATTGAGTTCTTTGATGAAGTAACAGAAAGGGTGATGAGGGTAGTGCAGGTGATGTTGTATATATTTGATAAAGTACCACATAATAGACTTGTTAGCAAAATTAAAGCCCATGGGATTAAAGGGACAGTGGCAGCGTGGATACAAAATTGGTTAGGGAACAGAAAGCAGAGAGTAGTGGTCAACGGTTGTTTTTCAGACTGGAGGGAAGTATACAGTGGTGTTTCCCTGGGGTCAGTATTCGGACCACTGCTCTTTTTGATATATATTAATGACCTGGACTTTAGTATAGAGGGTATAGGTTTGCAGATAACACAAAACTCGGAAATGTAGTTAACAATGTGGAGGATAGTGACAGATTTCAGGAGGACATAGACAGACTGGTGAAATGGGCAGACACATGGCAGATGAAATTTAACACAGAGAAGTGTGAAGTAATGCATTTTGGTAGGAAGAATGAGGAGAGGCAATATAAACTAAATGGTACAATTTTAAAGGGAGTGCCGGAACAGAGAGACCTGGGGGTGCACATACACAAATCTTTGAAGGTGGCAGGACAAGTTGAGAAGGCTGTTAAAAAAGCATATGGAATCTTGGGCTTTATTAATAGAGGCATGGGGTTCAATTTTAGGGGGCAACTTCTGGTGCGTTGGGGCGGGAGGACTCCGAAAATCGTGGAAATCCCGTTCGGGCTCGGAAGCCGGCTCCAGCCCATCGACTTCCGAGTTTTCCAGGGACCCACCTGTGTGCGCGTGGGCGACCCGAAAACAGAGGTCAGTTAAAGATGACAGTTAAAGAGTCAAATGTACCTTATTGAGGTACTTAAGTAACTTTACCTGTGACAGATTGTAACGATTTTTAACTTACCTGGGCAGCTTGCCCACCGCTTCTGATTCAGATGCTATAGGAAAGATAGAGCAGGAGGTAAGAGAGGAGGGGGAGTTGCGTTCTTGATTAGGGAGAACATCACGGCAGTAGTGAGAGGGGATATATCCGAGGGTTCGCCCACTGAGTCTATATGGGTAGAACTGAAAAATAAGAAGGGAGAGATCACTTTGATAGGATTGTACTACAGACCCCCAAATAGTCAACGGGAAATTGAGGAGCAAATATGTAAGGAGATTACAGACAGCTGCAAGAAAAATAGGGTGGTAATAGTAGGGGACTTTAACTTTCCCAACATTGACTGGGACAGCCATAGCATTAGGGGCTTGGATGGAGAGAAATTTGTTGAGTGTATTCAGGAGGAATTTCTCATTCAGTATGTGGATGGCCCGACTAGAGAGGGGGCAAAACTTGACCTCCTCTTGGGAAATAAGGAAGGGCAGGTGACAGAAGTGTTAGTGAGGGATCACTTTGGGACCAGTGATCATAATTCCATTAGTTTTAAGATAGCTATGAAGAATGATAGGTCTGGCCCAAAAGTTAAAATTCTAAATTGGGGAAAGGCCAATTTTGATGGTATTAGACAGGAACTTTCAGAAGTTGATTGGGAGAGTCTGTTGGCAGGCAAAGGGACGTCTGGTAAGTGGGAGGCTTTCAAAAGTGTGTTAACCAGGGTTCAGGGTAAGCACATTCCTTATAAAGTGAAGGGCAAGGCTGGTAGAAGTAGGGAACCTTGGATGACTCGGGAGATTGTGGCCCTAGTCAAAAAGAAGAAGGAGGCATATGACATGCATAGGCAGCTGGGATCAAGTGTATCCCTTGAAGAGTATAGAGATTGCCGGAGTAGAGTTAAGAGAGAAATCAGGAGGGCAAAAAGGGGACATGAGATTGCTTTGGCAGATCAGGCAAAGGAGAATCCAAAGAGCTTCTACAAATACATAAAGGGCAAAAGAGTAACTAGGGAGAGAGTAGGGCCTCTTAAGGATCAACAAGGTCATCTATGTGCGGAACCACAAGAGATGGGTGAGATCCTAAATGAATATTTCACATCGGTATTTACGGTTGAGAAAGGCATGGATGTTAGGGAACTTGGGGAAATAAATAGTGATGTCTTGAGGAGTGTACATATTACAAAGAGGGAGGTGCTGGGAGTCTTAACGCACATCAAGGTAGATAAATCTCCGGGACCTGATGAAATGTATCCCAGGACGTTATGGGAGGTTAGGGAGGAAATTGCGGGTCCCCTAGCAGAGATATTGGAATCATCAACAGCTACAGGTGAGGTGCCTGAAGATTGGAGGGTAGCAAATGTTGTGCCTTTGTTCAAGAAGGGCGGCAGGGAAAAGCCTGGGAACTACAGACCGGTGAGCCTGACATCTGTAGTGGGTAAGTTGTTAGAGGGTATTCTGAGAGACAGGATCTACAGGCATTTGGAGAGGCAGGGACTGATTAGGAACAGTCAGCATGGTTTTGTGAGAGGAAAATCATGTCTCACGAATTTGATTGAGTTTTTTGAAGGGGTAACCAAGAAGATAGATGAGGGCTGTGCAGTAGACGTGGTCTACATGGACTTTAGCAAAGCCTTTGACAAGGTACCGCATGGTAGGTTGTTACGTAAGGTTAAATCTCACGGGATCCAAGGTGAGGTAGCCAATTGGATACAAAATTGGATTCACGACAGAAGACAGAGGGTGGTTGTAGAGGGTTGTTTTTCAAACTGGAGGCCTGTGACCAGCGGTGTGCCTCAGGGATCGGTGCTGGGTCCGCTGTTATTTGTTATTTATATTAATGATTTGGATGAGAATTTAGGAGGCATGGTTAGTAAGTTTGCAGATGACACCAAGATTGGTGGCATTGTGGACAGTGAAGAAGGTTATCTAGGATTGCAACGGGATCTTGATAAATTGGGCCAGTGGGCCGATGAATGGCAGATGGAGTTTAATTTAGATAAATGTGAGGTGATGCATTTTGGTAGATCGAATCGGGCCAGGACCTACTCCGTTAATGGTAGGGTGTTGGGGAGAGTTATAGAACAAAGAGATCTAGGAGTACAGGTTCATAGCTCCTTGAAAGTGGAGTCACAGGTGGATAGGGTGGTGAAGAAGGCATTCAGCATGCTTGGTTTCATTGGTCAAAACATTGAATACAGGAGTTGGGATGTCTTGTTGAAGTTGTACAAGACATTAGTAAGGCCACACTTGGAATACTGTGTACAGTTCTGGTCACCCTATTATAGAAAGGATATTATTAAACTAGAAAGAGTGCAGAAAAGATTTACTAGGATGCTACCGGGACTTGATGGTTTGACTTATAGGGAGAGGTTGGATAGACTGAGACTTTTTTCCCTGGAGAGTAGGAGGTTTAGGGGTGATCTTACAGAAGTCTATAAAATAATGAGGGGCATAGATAAGGTAGATAGTCAAAATCTTTTCCCAAAGATAGGGGAGTCTATAACGAGGGGGCATAGATTTAAGGTGAGAGGGGAGAGATACAAAAGGGTCCAGACGGGCAGTTTTTCACTCAAAGGATGGTGAGTGTCTGGAATGAGCTGCCAGAGGCAGTGGTAGAGGCGGGTACAATTTTGTCTTTTAAAAAGCATTTGGACAGTTACATGGGTAAGATGGGTATAGAGGGATATGGGCTAAGTGCAGGCAATTGGGACTAGCTTAGTGGTATAAACTGGGCGACATGGACATGTTGGGCCGAAGGGCCTGTTTCCATGTTGTAAACTTCTATGATTCTATAAGCCTGGTGAAAACAAAAATAAATAAATTACATAAAACACCATTGGAGGAAGTTAAAACACAAAATGAACCTATATTTGCACCCTGCATGTCTGATGTCTCCCCCCGCAATTTCCCCCTCTTCACCCCCCCCCCGATGTTCCCCTCTTCACCCCCCCCCCCGATTTGCCCCTCTTCACCCCCTCCCCGATGTCCCCCTCTTCACCCCCCCCCGGTTTCCCCCTCTTCAGCCACCCCAATGTCCCCCTCTTCACCCCCTGATTTCCCCCTCTTCACCCCCCCCCGATGTCCTCCCAATTGCCCTCTCTTCATCCCCCCGATGTCCTCCTGTGTCCCCTTCTTCACCCCCCTGATATCCTCCCGATCTTCCCCTCTCTCCCCCGATCTTCCCCTCCCCCCCCCAGTCTTTCTCTTTCTCGCCTCCCCTCACCTCGCATTGCAGCTCTTGTCAATCAGGCTGGCAGCCGGGCATGAAACCTGGAGAGGGCATTAATCATCAGCAACCAACATGCGATCGGGTCGGAAACACTAAGTTTTGTTCATTCGGGTTTGGCACGCGCACTTTCACACACCCCCCCCCCCCACCGCTGCCAACCCACCACCATTGCAAAATTGAGCCCGTAGAGTACAAAAACAAGGAAATTATGCTAAACCTTTATAAAACACTGGTTAGGCCTCAGCTGGAGTCTTGTGTTCAATTCTGGGCTCCACACTTTTAGAAGGATTTTAAGGCCTTAGAGAGGGTGCAGAAGAGATTTACTAGAATGATACCAGAGATGAGGGACTTCAGTTATGTGGAGAGACTAGAGAAGATGGGGTTGTTCTCCTTCGAACAGAGACGGTTAAGGGGATTTTGATAGAGGTGTTCAAGATCTTGAATGGTTTTGATAGAGTAAATAAGGTTTCCAGTGGCAGAAGGGTCGGTAACCAGAGGACACAGATTTGCAGTGATCGGCAAAAGTGCCAGAGGCAACATGAGGAAACATTTTTTTACGCAGCGAATTGTAATGATCTGGAACGCACTGCCTGAAAGGGTGGTCGAAGCAGATTCAACAGTAATTTTCAAAAGGGAATTAAATAAATTCTTGAAGGGAAAAGATTTACAGGATGATGGGGAAAGAGCAGAGGAATGGAACTAATTGGATAGCTCTTCCAATGAGCCGGCACAGGAACGATAGGCCGAATGGCTTCCTCCTGTGCTGTTTCTAATAGTATGATACTATGATAAAGCAGCTGATTGATTTACATCAAGTCTTGTCCCATCAAGTGTTCACTCAGCCAACCTTTGGAGAGATTGAAAAGATTACCTTCAATTCAGATTACCAGAGGATGCTATTGTTACACCTCTGGGATATGCTATTGTACAAGAAGATATAGAGGCAATCTAACTAAGGCAATCTAATAAATTGCTTATTATTTGCAGTCTATGAGGAAACAACATCAAAGCTAGGTCATTAGCATCTGAATTACCAATTGTCTCAGACCCCCTTTTCTTTTATTTGCAGAAATACACTTGGCTTTACAACATATCTTTTAAGTAACTTTTTTTCAAATCTTTTCTATGGAATATGGTCAAAAGACGCCTAACCACAACAGAAACATTGTTTAGGGCTTTTGCGAGAAAAGATCGTCCCAGTTGTGCACTATTTCCATTATATTTGTTTAGCACATTTCTGCTAACCCAGATTCAGCAATGTTTTTCCTGTCATTGGTTTAGGATTACAAACATCTCAATGCTAATTTTTCACATTAGCAACATTTGTTGAATGACTGAATCCTACCCTTTAGCTTTTACAACCATGTGTACACCTCATACCACAAAATGGAGAGTACTGCCGAACACATAATAGATCTTCACTGTGGTTTTAATCCCAAAGATGTAGTTGCTCAACACTTCAGTCATTTTCGATGGCTGACAATAACCTTCTCTGATTCTTTTCAGTCATGATACTGCCAAAGTATATAAATCTGCTTGTTTCAATTTCTATCCTACTAGCTTGATATTAGTATATATTACTTGAATTTCTGTTTATCTTTTCTGGTATTAATGATTTCTGATCAAATTCCTGGTTGAATAGTTGCAGAAAATAGCATGATTTATAATGCTGATTTTCATGGTGCATCGTTGCAATGCTGTTGCTAACTAGAATAACAATGACACTTTGGACACATCTAACATCTGGAAGACATAAATTGTAATGCCCATTGCTCTTGAAAAACTGGCTGCTATCAACTTGGGAACTTGATGTGTGAGACAGTAAACTTTCCTAGGCCTATTCAACAAGTGATCTTGCTCTCTAGCCCACTCGCTGACAACAGTCTGGTTCTTCAAAGAAACAGACATAATACTAAAAATCTTCATTGCTCCCACATCCTCTTGGCCAATTTTCAAGCCAGCACTTTCTCTGGTTTGGTCCAATTAATTTTGTGCCTCTTAGAGATTTTTTTGTTCAGTTCACTACGTCATTAGCAAAGTCCAGGTCAGTGAGTTAAGTGCTGTTCTTCTATAGTAAAATCAACTGCTTGCCAACTAACTCAGTCAATCACAACACTGAATAGCAACACTGGCAGGGTAACTCACTCCGAGAGTGATCATGAACAGTTCTCAAATTGAACCATCAACCTTAACACAACCCTAATTATTCTTCTGTGTAATCACAGATAACTTGAACCATATTCAAAATTGTCTGGAGCACACTGAACAGCCTCAAAATCTTCCAGATGGTTGTCCAATTAAGGCATGCAACAGCTTTTTAAAAAAATGTTAAATAATTCATGTAAAATGGATGTTGAAATTCCAAATACCAGTTAAAAGAGCAGAAGGGAATCAAATACATTGAGCAGGTCTAAGGTCTGGACCAAAATTACAACTTAAAATATTTTAAAATGTTATATTAATATTTATTCAGAAACAGTACAATTTAAGAACATTTGACAAGAAACAGTAACATTTTAAGAGGGCCGTGATTCTGAGATTGTACACTGATCAAATAAATATGGATAACACATGAAAAGATGGAGGGCAAGGAAGAACAGCAGACAATCA
Organism: Heptranchias perlo; assembly: GCF_035084215.1. Classification (NCBI taxonomy): domain Eukaryota; kingdom Metazoa; phylum Chordata; class Chondrichthyes; order Hexanchiformes; family Hexanchidae; genus Heptranchias; species Heptranchias perlo. Next base: position 114,393,548 of record NC_090327.1, on the reverse strand, counting down.
GAGAAAAGAATATTGTAGACCACACAACATGTACCTTTCCCTGTCCTGGATGCAAAGGGAACATCAACCATATTCAGAAGGATTGTAGTGTTACCTCTCACCAGGCCAAGCATTTAGTGCCCCCCAAAAAGTCACAAAGATTTCATAAGTTTGCTTCAATCACCTAGCATTTTAAACATTGGGGCTGGCTTCCAAATCTGAATTAATAATCATTTCATTGATCAATTAAATGCTGGGTCACAAAGGGTCCCTTTTATGCTTATAAAATGCCACCTCTATACCTATTATGTCTAATCTCACAATATGATCAAGGTCAGTTAATAAAGCAGAAAACACAAGAAAGCGTTCAATGGAACAGCCTGAAGAGTATTGTAGGATCTTGGTTCCAAACTTCATTAAAATTAGCGCACTATTGTAGCAAGGCGCCTGCTGTACTGAAAGAGCTAGCAGTCTGTTTACTAATCGACTGCTGAAAAAGAGCTTTCTGATGTAAAGTCTGAGCGCCATGTCTATGTGTATATAGCACCAGCCACTGTGGAACTAGAAACACTGAGCGAATCAGCGAGCAATGGTGCTGCAAATACTTGGTTGGAATTACAGGCTTGTTTCTTCTCCACAACAATCAAAAGAACCAGAGGGGTTAAACAACTCCCACAATAAACCATATAGAATGAATTAACCTGAAAATTGTCAATGGTCTTTTCTAATCATAAACAACAGTTTTGAGTATCTAAGCCTAACTGCTATTTTCATATTAGTTGCTAATTAAACCATTTCCTCCCCTACCCTTTCTCAGCTTTTTAATAAGAACATAAGAAATAGGAGCAGCAGTAGGCCATATGGCCCCTCAAGCCTGTTCGCCTTTCAATAAGATCATGGCTGATCTTTTACATCAACTCTGCTTTCCCACCCTATCCCCATATCACTTGATTTCCTTAGTGTCCAGTTTTGGTTCACGATGTGAGCTCCATATGTGATATTTTGGGATGTTCAAAAACCAACGGTCTGAACTCTCATCCCGGCAGGAAAATCCATTGCTGAGCTGATGATTGTAGCATACTGTCCTTTTGCTGAGATAATTTTGTCATAAAGGCCCTCTCTTGTAGTAGTAATAACCAAGAAAGCTGTGTAAGCAAATGAGAACAACTTGAAGATTTTGTTTTGACTGGGTATGAAATCAGAAGTCTCTTGAAATTCAAGCTTGACTTCTTTCAGATTGCTAAAACAATTTGCACAGTTTCATCCTTGCAGGTCATAGCTATTATCAGTCTCTCAGTTACAGATAGCCAGATGGATGGGAGCAATGTGTCAGTAAGTCCTTACTTTGCTCTTAAGAGATTGCAAGAAATAGTTACATTGGAAATTCCTTTCTACTTCAGGAAATAATTCAATAGTATTTTCTCAACACGGCTCTTTTTCATTTGTTTATTACATTTATTCCCTCTCTCCCCCTTAGAAAGCACTAATCTGTGCTAGGCAATAGCCCCATGGACACTGACAGCTCTGTAATATCTAACCCAAGTGGACATGCATCACATCTGAGCCTAGCCTGAGAGTGTCAGTACACTTTTCAAGTGTGCGACACATCACGGCAGAATCCTCACCTGACATCCACACACACCCATTACCAGCAAGAGTCACTGGATAGCATTCAGGGGTGGAAGCCTTTAAATCCTTCACTGCCTGACCCCCCCAGCCCAGGGATTAGTTGCAGTTCCCCTACTTTCTGGCTGAGATCAGTTAACTCAGTACAGACCAGGGATCAAAACTGCGGCATTCCTCACCTGTATGGCTCCATACCACACTAGGTGGTGTATTAACTAATTGAACAATTGGGGAGTTAATTGGAACAGTTCTAAAGGAGAAAGAGATAATGGGTTCGCACTTGGGCATAAAACAGTGTCAAATTGCACCGCAGTGTTTTACTCATGAAAGAAATAGTGATTCTAAATCAGAAGAAAAACAGGATTACATTGGTGCACTGGTCCCATTATTGAACAGATATGGAAGTCAAATATTTCCCAATTCTGCAGCACTGGTAAGAAATGGAACCACAATAGGATAGAGACTCGGGAGTAGGAAGTGTACTGTACAATTTGAGCATAAACAATAGGCGAAGGAGGAGTGAAAACAAAGGAGAGGTAACAGGACTAGTAACTAGATTATTGTTAACTTCGCTCATGTAACAAGGTAGATTGTATATCATATAAGTTAAGTACCAATAATGGCCCGGATTTTCCTCTAAGTGGCCAACGAACAACACCCGCCACTCGTTAGACTTCCACTTACCCATAAACATTTCTTGGGTATTCTCACAGCAAGTTCCTCTCACGGGACGCTGAGTCCAGCGCAGCATCTGGGGCCTAGTGGAGAACGGGGCAAGCAACTGTCTATCCCCTTAACCATTCAGATTAAAGCATCTGATGAGCAGTGAAGAATCCGAACCAGGAAGTGCAAGTTAGAATAATGAATTCAATATCAGATCATGTACAGAAAGAGAAATAATGAGATGGTAAGAAATATTGATTTAAGAGACAGAGATAAAAGAGACAGAAAGAAAAAGTAAAAAAATAAAAATTTAAAACATTTTTTTAAAAATGTCCAATGATTAAAATCTGAAGGAATGAGACTCCACGTTTTTAAAAGTTAATTTTCGATGCCAGAGAGGTTTTTTGGCAGTCATTAAGACTTACCATGCTATTAAAAGTGTGCTTAGACTTAAATGACTTGACGTACCTTTTTTTTGGCGAGATTAGTGTTCGTATCCATCAGGGCAGTACAGAAACTTTACGCCATTCCATTCATTTGAACTGTGAGTCAGCCAGCAAGATGCCGTTCTCGTGAAGCTTACGGAGGAGCAGGGCATCTGGTAGAGCAACTTCAGGATTTCCACGTTTAACTGAACGTGCGCGCTCGCCGGAAGTTGCTCTACCACTTGCACTGAAATAACGGTGAGCGCTGTTTGGCTCGCCATTATTTTCACAGCAAAATCCGTCCCAATATTTTAATTCCTTAAAAAAATCCTATCATAGGCAGTGGACAACATCATTTTATAGTGTGCATTACCCCATAGGTATTCACTTTACTATCTACTCTTCGAAACAATATGAGCAGTGTCACAGCAGCAACAAATACCATAAATATCCCTTAGTCCTACTTTCTCCTGAAACTTATTCTGAATGGGGGTTAATTCTGCAACCACCTCCTCAGCCATTATTCTCTTCTCTTTATCTGAAGTGGCTGACATGTTGGGATACAATTCCTCAGTTACTGATTGTCTTTTGGTATCTCATCAATGTGGTCATTTTTTATGTGTGAACCTGGGCAGTCTATTTAACCTTGGAGCCATCATGGCCAAACCCACTCCTATCCTGTTCTCACCCAAAGCCCGTACATATTAATGTATGCGTATGAACACACGCCCGACCTTCTAGCCTGACTCACTGAGTGGAGTAGAACTCTGGTCAATTTTTTCCCCCTCTTTTGTCCAAAGCACTGAGGCCAATTATAGCACAGCCTACTTCTCCAAAGGGTGAGATCAGTGAACCCAGGGATTGAATCTGGGACCTTTCTTTTCTGTAAGGCTCAGTTCCAGATTTGGCAGTGCACTTATTAACTGAGTCATTGAAGAATATTCCATTCTTTTAACAGCAGTTTAATCTGTACAGTGGTAAACCAGTGTATTAATACATGAGTGTTCAGCTGGTCACAACCTTCCAATTAAAATGGAAGATTTCTTTCAAGTAAAACATGCTGTGACTGAAAAATACATCAGACAGTATGTAACTGATACCAGTGTGAAGAATGGATCTGCAGGTAAACTGTACCTCGTGGACTAGCATGCAAAGAGTTTATATGGCTGAATGAATTCACAAATCACTAGTGTGTGATGTATGTTTATTTTTTGTACTTAAGGAACATTGGGCCACAGAAGGAAGCCCATACAAAAAGAATAGTTTCCACATACAGTACAGCGGCAGTGATGGATTGCATCTGTCTTTTAAGTCCTGACCTCTGCTGGAGGGATAGTAAGTGTAGACTAAATTCCCAGCAATCTTCACATTATGTGCTGAAATCTAATTTATTGCCAGCTGTCTAAAAACTGGGTTTGCAGCTCTTATTTTACAACTGAACTCATAAGCTGTAGTATCACAATATTTGCCATCAAATAACTCTTCACCTCCTATTGTGGTTAGAAACTGTGAAATCTTCAATCAGTTCCGCAATAAACCCTGCAAACTTCTATCACTTGTATCACAATCTCTGCTCCAATCACAAGGGACTTTTTCATTCCTATGGATCTGTGGTAATCCCAAATTTCCGTGCAGTCGACAGTTCTCTGAATGGCAGAAGCTGACTCTCAAATTACTTACCAGAGTTGGAACCTTAATAATTATGTTGTCAGTTTTGATACGTGTGAAAGTCAGTTTTGGTCAAGTTTCCAATGTCCAATGTGATATTGCATTGAATGCTCTACCAGCAAGACTGTTTAATGCTTGGACAGAATTGGAAATGAAGGGGTGAGCTTAATTATGAGGGAGGTTTCTGACCTGACCTGACCTGCAATGATGCCTAATGGGAATGGAAACCATTCTTTGCAAACTGGAGGGAGGGATAGTGGAGATATATGATTTAATTTCTGTGGCCGATAGCATCACCTACATTACACAGTACTATGCAGATTCCATAAAATCTGCTCACTTTATGTGATGAACTGCCTGGAGTGACTAAGTTACAGCACTTACAGGCACACCATTGGTTATTTTATTTACACAATTTAATTCAGATACGAATATATCAGTTTTAATTTCTCAGTGACAGGAATTACATTGTGTAGTAGATGAAATATCATAATTAAATGCAAAGCTGTTGCATAAAGTATAGTTCTCATGTTACAGTCTCAATCCCAACCTCAGAAAAGCATCTTTGCTGCAGTAGATGACTCCATTGACGAACAGCCCTCCAATTCCTCCATTTACTGATGCCCTTCCACCATACTGATGTTGGTCGAGGGATAAATATTTGCCAGAACAATGGTGCGAACTCTCCTTCAAAATAATTCCTTACATCCACCTGAGAGGGCAGACGGTGCCTTGGTTTAACATCCCAAAAGAAAGATGGCACCGGAGACAGTGCAGTGGAGGGTCCCTGAGACAGTACTGCACTGGGAGTGTCAGCCTGGATTATGTGTTCAAGTCTCTGGAGTGGGACTTGAACCCACAACCTTCTGACTCAGAGGCGATACCAGACAGACCCAAACTCACAAGAGCAGTGCAGTGCTTCACACTTATAGTGCAGAACCTTACACTCACACCCACACTCACCTTACATTAATTCACTCATATACCAGACAGACCTGGACTCACAGGAACAGGGTCCCCATCTGACTCTCAGATTGACCTAAAGCTGCAACCCCAGATCTCAACATTAAACCCAGCAATGGGAGTGACTGAGAGTGAAATCCACAGAATGGGAATGAGAAGGAAGTGATTTGCTCCATTGAAATTCCACACTACAAGCTGAGAGTTGATTAAAGTTCTGATACAAATAATGTTTCAAAATCAATCTAAATATTCTGATCTGTGCCGGTGATGTTTTCCTCACAGGATACCCAGATTTATAAAGGTTTAGCATAACTTCCTTGCTTTTGTACTCTATGCCTCTACTTATAAAGCTGAAGATCCTATATGCTTTTTTAACTGCTTTATCAACTTGTCCTGCCACTTTCAAAGATTTGTGTATGTGAACCCTCAGGTCTCTCTGTTCCTGCACCCCCTTTAAAATTGTACCATTTAGTCCTTCCAAAATGCATCACTTCACATTTCTCTGCATACATTTCATCTGCCATGTTTCTGCCCATTTCACCAGCCTGTTTAAGTCCTCCTGAAGTCTGTTGCTATCTTCCTCACTGATTATTACTTTTCTGAGTTTTGTGTCATGTGCAAACTTTGAAATTATGCCCTGTATACCCAAGTCCAGGTCATTAATATATATCAAAAAGAGCAGTGATCCTAATGCTGACCCCTGGGAGACACCACTGTATACTTCCCTCCATTCTGAAAAACAACTGTTCACCAATACTCTCTGCTTTCTGACTCTGTGCCAATTTTGCATCCATGCTGCCACTGTCCCTTTAATCCCATGGGCTTTAATTTTGCTAACAAGTCTATTATGTGGCAATTTATCAAACGCCTATTGAAAGTCCATATACACAACATCAACCGCACTACCCTCATCAACCCTCTCTATTACTTCATCAAAGAACTCAATCAAGTTATTCAAAGATGATTTGCCCCTAACAAATCAGTGCTGACTTTCATTGATTAATCCATGTTTTTCCAAGTGACAATTAATTTTGTCCCGAGTTCCCTGTTTTTCTATCACCTCGCCCAACAAAGATGCATTCCTTTTTCCACTGACAGTACTGTGATCGTGCTAGGAGTGATGTTACAAAAATGCTATTGCTTGTTCTATGCGGTTACCCACACAGCTTTGTTTCTCCTTCTCCCTGAAAAGAATTCAGCTCCCAAAAACTTGCTTTCAGTGGGAACCCTGGAACTATTGCAGCGATCGTTCATTCAGGCCCAACTCAGCAAAGCTTCTAGAGACTGGCACTTAACTCTGATTAACCAGATCTACAAGTAAGGAACTTTTCTCACCTCATTTATTTGACACCTTTAGATTGGGATTTCGCTCCTCCCCTTTTTGATAAGAGTACTGGGTGCAGCTGTGTTTAGGTAGTCCTGTCATGTCATTTCCACGGTTACCATAGCTAGGCTGTGTTGTAATGCTTCATCCAGTATTTTTTCAAAAAGTGGAAGAAACAGTACTACAATGGAAAGGTATATAAAGATTTAATATTATGGTAATTCTCTCCACTTACAGATTTAACAGCTCAGGGAAGGCTGCTGTGTATAACACTGCCTTTCTTCTGCAATGGACAGATAAAATTGGGGCCAAAATATATACCCTAAAAGTATTTTAAATGGGGCATGAAAATAATTTGTCAATCCAACCGTGACATGTAATTTAAGTTATTTTCATTAAGGCTCTCAATGTTGTTGCTCATGTCTTATGCAGACTGCTTTATTTGTAAAAATGTCTTTTTCAATGCTGGATAAACATAGCCTCTGTTTACATTTTCACGTATGTGAAAGTTCCAGAAGCAGTTTATTTTTCCCCATGAGGTACTGCTGGAACTACTTACTAATTCTACTCAAGTGCAAAATAAACTTCTGAACAGGGGTTTGCTGAAAGGTAAACCATCTTCATGAGATCACCTTCAGTTTCCAAGTATCATGCCAAATGTGGTAGATTCAAGCATTTCTACACAGCACAGTCTATTAATACAGATTCAGGTCTCGTGCAATTCAATCCTCAGGACTTAGAGACTGCAAGTTATAGAGTACAATGTCACTCAGTAGTTTATTTTTAGTCAATCACCACTCACCTCACTGCTGTTTATCCCAGAATGAAGGTATCGAATAGAGGATGCCTTTTCCTTCTTATTCCAGATGTTGGATGTCTCGTACATATCCTGAAATTTAGGTCTTGTGCTGAATTCACAAGCTTGTTGCATCCATAAGCAGAGACTTAGCCATGTCCTTTTTTTAAAAATCAAATTTAATTTTCTACTAAGAGACACATTGAGCAGCATTTCCCTGTGTCAACAGTGATAAGTTTAGATTGTGTTGTTCATTCAGAGAGTAAACTTAAGCAGTGCAAACAGACATGTATCAGCCTCCATATCTAACGGATCATCCTCCACCATTTCCGCCACCTCCAGTGCGATCCCACCACCAAACACATCTTCCCCTCCCCTTTCAGCATTCTAAAGGGACCGTTCCCTTTGCGACACCCTGGTCCACTCTTCTATCACCCCTAACACCCGATCCCCTTCCCATGACACCTTCCCGTGTGAGCGCAGGAGATGCAACACCTGCTCTTTCACCTCCTCCCTTCCCACAGTCCAGGGCCCCAAACACTCCTTCCAGGTGAAACAGCGATTTATTTGTACTTCTTTCAATTTAGAATACTGTATTCACTGCTCACAATGTAGTCTCCTCTACATTGGGGAGACCAAATGCAGATTGGGTGATCACTTTGCTGAACACCTCCACCCAGTCCGCAAGTGTGACCCTGAGCTTCCGGTCGTTTGCCATTTTAATTCTCCATCCCACTCCCACTCTGACCTTTCTGTCCTCGGCCTCCTACACTGTTCCAATGAAGCTCAATGAAAGCTTGAGGAACAGCACCTCATCCTTCAGTTAGGCACTTTACAACCTTCCAAACTCAACATTGATTTCAATAACTTCAGATCATAACCACTGCTCCCATTTTTTTGGACGGCAGGTGCTGGTAATGGTCCTGCTGTTGCCATTTACGGCTCCGCTAGACCCATCTTTTATTTCTTTACTTGTCCCATTACCACCCTCCTTGCCTTACACCATCATCCCTTTTGTCATTTAATCACTCCTGCCCTCCACCCTATCAGAGACCTTCCCTTTTGTTCTTTCCTCCCTCCACCCCACCCCCCACATTTCCCCCACTCTGTACTTGCTAAAAAAACTGTTAAATCTTTAACTTCTTCCAGTTGTGCTGAATGGTCATTGACCTGAAACGATAACTCTGTTTCTTTCCCCACAAATGCTACCTGACTCGCTGAGTATTTCCAGAATTTTCTGTTTTTATTTCAGATTTCCAGCATCCGCAGTATTTTGCTTTTGATTTCATGCATAAACTGCCTTGCTTGCAATGTAAATTTATGCGCAGACCTATTTTACTGCACAGGGGGAGACTTCAATGATTATTTTAGCCTCAATCATAGTAAAGACAACCAGGCTGGCCATTCAATGCTCAGGAGTTGTGAACTTATTAGTTCTGTATTCAATTTGTGTTTTATTGCAGTAATGAATGTTGTTGCAGATTGCACAATCAGCCGTGTCACTATTACAAAGAACAAGCTAAGGTCGACCATGTCAGGTCCATGGCTATCAAATCTTTTGCTTCTGTCCTGTGAAAGTGATATTTTAGAATCAATCACGAAGAACGAGATTATATCGAATTTTGCATTGACAAGTCCAATGAGAAAGAAGCTGCTGACTGGTTGATCGTAATATATATATTTTTTAATCAGTGTTATATATATATTAATTCTATAGATACTGGTGAGATAGGGAGAGGGGGATCAGAGATGGGGGGGACTCTTCCAAGACTTGGAAAGAATGGGAACCACTGCCTCAGGCTGTTTTGGGCTGTGAACTCATACCCAGTATTAGCTGGGCTGACACTGCTCAAACTCATTTCATGTAGTATCCTTACAGCCACACATTCATATACTCTTGTCCAATCGAATCTGAATAACCAGAGAATATAAATTGGTAGCACTCATACTGTATAAATGCAGAGATAGATCTTAATCACTTGGAGAACCAACCAATCTACTCTCCATTTCTCCTTGGTTCCATCTTCTTTGTGGAAACATCAGGATGGAATAAATGCTATGTAGCTACACACTGAGATCTCTTCTAAAGATGGTCCTCACAAACTTTGTCATTCACATTTAAAATTTTGACTAAGAGCTTGATTAATGACTACGCAAATATGATTGCTTTGCTTCATCAGATCCGTTTCACATTGATACCACATTCAACAATTATTCAAATACCCTCCTCTTCCCAGTGCGCACAACACCAGTTACAATTTGGTAACAATCTCTGGCATCAACATGTTCTCACTTCCATATTCAGCTCTTGGGGAAAGATTAGAAAATGCTGGTGTGAATGAAATGCATCATTTTTACCTGTGATCCATTTTTTCAGCTTTTTTTGGGCATCTTCACTTTCTGCCATGTTCACACTGTAAAATTCCTTTAGCATTTTGGGATGATATTGTTATATTGGACTAGACAATTGAACATTCAACCATTGAAATAAAAATGTTAACATTCAACAATAACATTACAATAAGCATGATAACATCCCAAGCCAATAGCCCCAATGTCTGTGGGTTAACCTTAACCCCAACCTCAGAAGAGTACCCCCTGGTATGAATTTGGTAATGAATCAATAACATTTCAAGAGTACATGCATATAATGGGCTGGATTTTTCTCTTTTGGATGTAGTAAGTGGGACTTTCGCCAAACCCTCCAAATCCACCGCAACTCATTTCGCTGGGTTGGGCATCATTAATGATGCAGGATGGGCTTCCAGCAGGATTCCCACCACCAAGAGGGTCTCCACCACTGTAAGGCCAGAAAATCCTTGGGGTGCTGCAGTGAGACCACCGCTGCAGCTCCAGAAGAGGTGGGACAGCAGCTAAAGGTGCAGAAGAGGCCAGACAAAAAATGAGGCCTGCAAAGATAGGTGTTCAGGCTGAAATGAAGGGAGAGGAGGCCTCCAGTAGGCCCTATCCCTCCATCAGGAACGTTCGGGGCATTTACCACTGTTACCACAGGTCTAACGCCATCTTCCACCAGGCGGTCCTGGGGTGGACAGGAGATTAATTGGCTGTGAACCTGGACCCTGCTCCCACTGGCATTTGCAAGCGGTGGGCTGGGAAACGACTGCCAGTGGCAGTCCTGACTGGGAGAGGGGAGGGGAGGTGAGAGAAATCCAGGTCAGATTGGAGAGGTGGCAGTAAACCTCAATGGTCCTTCCAACCATCTCCGTTGTGATCCTGTTCAATTTTAGGTGGGATCATGGAGGAACATCCAACCCAATGTGTTAACACCATAATCCATGCCGCTACTGTATTTGGGGATGCAATGTCCTGCACCCCATTACTACTGGAGATGCACAAGTTCTTATTAGTGATGCAACAGATATCGTAAATGTTTAGGTAGAACACGAGTCTTTGTCCAGAGCAACGAATAATGCTGCCCCTGTGGTGGGGAAATGGCGTTACTGACCCAAGTGTCTAATAGATGTTTGAATAATGTTGTTAAGAAGAATTATGGACACCTGACCCTGAGAGTTAAATGACTGCCAAATATTTTAAAGCAAATATAAACATTTTTTTTAACGTCTCTTAACTGGGGAAGTGAGAATTACCACTCTAGCACCTGCCACTGTTTACAACCATTTTTCCCAGCAGACGAAAAAACTTATAAATATTCATACTGTAACACAAAATTTCTCATTCACGCCATGATTTAGAATGGAATTTAAGCATCATGACAATATAAATTCCCATTAGCATGGCATCAATGCTGACACAAATTGTGCAATTAAAACCTGGGATGTTGTTGATTTTGAAATAATGTAAATCAAGCTTATGAGGTTGGAACAGTGTCACGTTTGAGTTTCAACGTATTGTGATCCAAGTATTGTATCAATCTTCCTTTTGTATTTTGTATCTGTAAACCATCTTGCTTCCTTCTACTACTAAAGAAAATATTTGATGAAAGATGAGTTAGACTTCTAAACAAGTTTAAAAGGGCATTGCACTTTAGTAAACATTTCCATGGTCCTTCAACATACCAAGCATACTTCTCCACCCAAAATCAGGATAGGGATAGGGCCACTAAGGGATGCACAAGATAAGCTCACAGGTAATGACAGCGAAATGGCAGAAATATTGAACAAAACCAAAAGCATAAATTAAAAGATGCTGGAAATCTGAAAATGCTGGAGAAGCTCAGCAAGTCAGGAGCATCTGTGGAGAAAGAAACAGAATTAATGTTTCAGGACAAAGACCTTTCGTCAGAACTGGAAAATGTTAAAAGAGTTAAAGTTTTTGAGCAAGTACAGAGCCAGGCAAAGGGGGGGAAGGGAGGGGAGAAAAAAACAAAAGGGAAGGTTGGTGATAGGGTAGATGGCACGAGTGATTAAATGACAAAAGGGATGATGGTGCAAGGCAAGGAAGGTGGTAATGGGACAATAAAGAAACAAAAGATTGATCAGGAGTAACTGTAAATGGCAGCAGCAGGGCCATTACCAGCACTACTTGACCGAAAAAATGGGAGCAGTGGTTATGATCTGAAGACATTTAAGATAGAATGGGGGGAGATAATTGATAAACTAATCAAACTTAGAGAGAATAAAACTCCTGGTCCGGATGGATTGCATCCGTGCATATTAAAAGAAGTTAGGGAAGAGATAGCAGAGGCCCTATTACATATATATAAAAAATCATTAGAAAAGGGAATAGTGCCAGAGGACTGGCGGACAGCTAATGTGATTCCTATATTTAAAAAGAGAGATAGAACAAGTCCAGGGAACTATAGACCAGTAAGCTTAACATCGCTAGTAGGAAAGATAATGGAATCCTTACTCAAAGAAGTAATAGAAAAACATCTAGAGAACAAAATATAATAAAGAACAGTCAGCACGGATTTCAGAAGGGAAAGTCATGCTTGACCAACCTTACTGAATTATTTGAAGAAGTAACAGAAAGAATAGACAAAGGTAATGTAGATGATATAATATATTTGGATTTTCAAAAGGCTTTCCATAAGGTACAGAATTGTAGACTCATGACTAAGGTCAGAGCATGTGAAGTCAGAAGACAAGTAGCAAAATGGATAGCAAGCTGGCTACAAAGCAGAAAACTGAGAGTAAGAGTTAAGGGTAGCTACTCAGTCTGACAAAAGGTGGGAAGTGGTGATCCACAAGGATTGGTGCTGGGACCACTGTTGTTCACCATTTACATTAACGATTTGGTCTCGGGAATCAGAAGTACAATTTCAAAATTTGAGGACAACATCAAATTGAGGGGTATAGCTAATAGAAAGGAAGAATGCATGAAGACATTAATAAACTTGCAGAACGGGTGTGTAATTGGCAAATGAATTTCGATATAGATAAGTGTGAGATGGTGCATTTTGGTAGGAAGAATAGGGAGGCCACATACTGCTTGGATAATAAGAGTCTAAATGCAATAGAGATGCAAAGGGATCTAGGGGTACAGATATACAAATCACTAAAAGTAGTGACGCAGGTTAATAAGGCCATAAAAAAGGCAGATAAAGCATTGGGGTTCATTTCCAGAGGGATAGAATTGAAAAGCAGAGAAGTTATGTTAATTTTGTATAGAACCTTGTTTTTTTTTCATTCATGGGATGTGGGCGTCGCTGGCAAGGCCAGCATTTATTGCCCATCGCTGGTTAGACCACCCTTGGAGTGTTGTGAACAGTTCTGGTTTCTATATTATAAAAAGGATATAGAGACATTGAAGAAGGTGAAAAAAAGATTCACAAGGATGATACCAGAACTGAGAGAATATACTTATCAGGAAAGGTTGAACAGGCTGGGGCTTTATTCTCTGGAAAAGAGAAGACTGAGGGGTGACCTGATAGAGGTCTTTCAGTTAACAAAAGGCTTTGATAGGGTAAACATAGAGAAAATGTTTCCACTTATGGAGTAGTCCAAAACTAGAGGTCATAAATATAAGTTAGTCACTAACAAATCCAATAGGGAATTCAGGAGAAACTTCTTTATCCAAAGAGTGGTGAGAATGTGGAACTTGCTACTACAAGGAGTAGTTGAGGAGAATAACGTAGATGCATTTAAAGGGAAGCTAGATAAGCACATGAGGAAGAAAGGAATAGAAGGGTAAGCTAATAAGGTTAGATGAAGTAGGGAGGGAGGAGGCTCGTAGGGAGCTTAAATGCCGACATTGACCAGTTGGGCCGAATGACCTGTTTCTGTGCTGTGGACTTGATGTTACGCCTTCATCTACATTAGAGCAGTGACTACGCTTCAAAAGTACATCTTTGGCTGCAAAGCACTTTGGGACTGCCTGAGATAATGAAAAGCACTATATAAATGCACACCCGTCCGTCCGTCCTTCCTTCCTTCCTTTCAGCTCCAGGCTCAACTATTATAATTCTGTCTTTGTTGGCTTCTCATCCTTCGCCTTCCATAAACTTCAACTTGTCCAAAATTCTGATGCGTATCTTGTCTTGGATTAAGTCCAACTCACCCATCACCCCTGTCCTCACTGAGCTACATTAGTTTCCCATCCCCCAATGCTTTTAATACAAAGTCCTCATTCTTGTATTTAAATCCCTCCACTACCTCTGCAATCTTCTGCAGCTCTATAACCTCCACAGGCACCCTGTTCCTCTGCCTTTTGTACATCTCCCCCTGCTTCCTTCACCACACCATTGGTGGCAGAGCTTTCAGTTACCTAGGCCCTATTTTTTTGGAATTACTTCTGTAAATCTTTCTGTCTCTCCTCCTCCTTTAAAAAACTCAAAACCTATCACTTGGGCCAAGTTTTTGGTCATTCCTCATAATCTCTGCCTTCTTGGTCCAGTGTCTCATTTCCGTTCACCGGTCTGAGAAGTGCGTTGGGATGCTTTTTATGTTAATGGTGCTATTCGGAATGACGAAGACAACAACAACAACAGCAACAACAAAACAACAACAACAACGGACATTTATACAGTGCTTTTAACATAGTGAAATTTCCCAAGGCACTTGACGGGGACGTTATCAAACAAAATTCGATACTGAGCCACATAGGGAGATATTAGGACAGGTGACCAAAAGCTTGGTCAAAGAGATACGTTTTAAGAAGTGTCTTAAAGGAGGAGAGAGAGGTAGAGAGGCAGGGAGGTTTAGGGAGGGAATTCCAGAGCTTACGGCCTAGGCAGCTGAAGGCACGGCCGCCAATGGTGGAGCGATGAAAATCGGGGATGCGCAAGAGGCCAGAATTGGAGGAGCGCAGAGATCTCGGAGAGTTGTAGGGCTGGAGGAGGTTACAGAGATAGGGAGGGGCGAGGCCATGGAGGGATTTGAAAACAGGGATGAGAATTTTAAAATCAAGGCATTGCTGGACGGGGAACCAATGTAGGTCAGCGAGCACAGGGGTGATGGGTGAACGGGACTTGGTCCGAGTTAGGATACGGGCAGCAGAGTTTTGGATGAGCTCAATTTTATGGAGGGCGGAAGATGAGCGGTCGGCGAGGAGAGCATTGGAATAGTCAAGTCCAAAGGTAACAAAGGCTTGGATGAGGGTTTTAGCAGCAGATGACCTGAGGCGGGGACAGGAACGTATAATGTTACGGAGGTGGAAGTCGGCAGTCTTGATGATGGAGCGGATATGGGGTCGGAAGCTCATCTCAGGATCAAATAGGACACCAAGGTTGCAAATGGTCTGGTTCAGCCTCAGACATTGGCCGGGGAGAGGGATGGAGTCAGCGACTAGGGAACGGAGTTTGTGGCGGGTACCGAAGACAATGGCTTCGGTCTTCCCAATATTTAGTTGGAGGAAATTTCTGCTCACCCGGTACTGGATGTTGGACAAGCAGTGTGACGAATCAAAGGCAGTGGAGGGGTTGAAAGAGGCTGTGGTGAGGTGGTGGTGAGGTAAAGCTGGGTGTCATCAGTGTACATGTGGAACCTGACGTTATGTTTTCGGATGATGTCGTTGAGGGGCAGCATGTAGATGAGAAATAGAAGGCGGCCAAGGATAGGTTCTTGGGGGATTCCAGAAGTAACGGTGCAGGAGAGGTAAGAGAAACCATTGCAGGTGATTATCTGGCTACGACTGGATAGATAAGAATGGAACCAGACCACAGCAGTCCCACCCAGCTGGATGACAGAGGTGAGGTATTGGAGGAGGATGGTGTGGTCAACCGTGTCAAAGGTTGCAGCCAGGTCAAGAAGGATGAGGAGGGATAGATCACCATGGTCACAGTCACAGTGGATGTCATTTGTGACTTTGTTAAGGGTCGTTTCAGTGCAGTAGCAAGGGCAGAAACCTGATTGGAGGAGTTCCAACATGGAGTTGTGGGAAAGATGGGTACGGATTTGGGAGGCGACAACAGGTTCAAGGTCTTTAGAGAGGGAAGGGAGGTTGGAGATGGGACGGTAGTTTACAAGGACAGAGGGATCAAGGGTGGGTTTTTTGAGGAGGGGAGTTATGATGGCAGATTTGAAGGGGAGGGGGACAGTACCTGAGGAGAGGGAACTGTTAACAATATCAGCGAACAAAAGTGCAAAATGCACCAGATAGACTGATCAGTGAACGTATTTTGTAACAATGACAAGTTTGAAAGTAATGACTGTGAACACTCCTATCTTGTCAGTCATCAGCTATGCCATTCTCTCTAGGATTAACTAGAAGATGCTCTTCATCAGTTCCTGAGGATGTACTTGCCTGAATGGCTAAAGCTACCTACTGGGATTCTGTGCTTCAAAATCAGCGGGGTCATGCCTAAACATTTGCGATGGTTTTCCCAGAAATGTTTGTATTAATGAAGCCTGAAAGGATGTTTGTGAATGTACATGTAGATGCAAATGTGCATCCCAAAGGCAGGCCCTAAAAGATGTGCCTCCTGCCTTCTTAGACTATCCATGTGATGCATTGTTAAAGCTTCACTGTGCTCTGTTGTTGCTTGTTGATACAGTGGATTCCTATTACTGTTGTTTTCAGTTGCCTTGCTTAAAAAAAAAATCTGCTGGTATAATCCAATTTCACGTCACCAGCAAAAGAAAATCTTCAGTAGGGAGGTCAGCTGTTCAGCTGTTGATAATATACTTTAATATGGTATTGATAATTGTTGAGATAATGATGTTGTGAGGCCCTGTTTTTTAATCTGTATATTAAACCATTGATACAGGAAGTAAACATACTATAAATCTAGCTGTGTAGAGCAATAGTTGGCTTGGAATGCAATACAGAGCTATGACACACTGGACTCAGTTGATACGATGACTGTTGTAGGTGAAGGTATGGAAAAGTGGCCATGCACTAACAGTGGAATTCCCTTCAGGTTTTTCAAGACATTGATGAGCTGCAATTTCCCTTTTGTTGATGTCGATATAATGAGTAAAACCCTCAGTTTTCTAGGGGGTAATTTTAACCCTCCCATGATGGGCGGGAGAGGTTCAAGGTGGGGGAGGGGAGGTAAATCGGCAAATTTGAAAAAGCCCGACCACAACCCGCCGTGAACGCACCTGCTTCCATTTTAATCGCAACGGGTTAAGAGTAAGCCGCTCTGGAGAGGCGGGTCCATTGTTATATTATGTATATGAGGCACCGTTCCTGATATTTTGGCCATTTAAATGTAATGCTGGCCGGCCTGGTTTCCCAGGGCTTGGGAAACCCGGCAGCTAAAGGGAGGCAGGAGCAGACAGATCCAGAAGGTAAGTGCTTTTTTTGGGACTGTTTGTGGGCCAGGAGGAGCAGGAGTACTTCCCCCCACCCCAACCCCTCAAGCAAATCTTCTGCCGTGATCGGCCGAGCCCCCCCTCTCCAAACCCGGCATGTTTCCCAGTCCCCCCTCCCTCCCTCCTTCCCCGTTGCCGTGCTCCGAGCCCACCCCCCCCCCACCCCTACCACCAAGTTTCCTGGGTACCGTCCCCAGCGGTCTGCAGCTATGGCCTTCTACTTCTGGCTTTAGACGAAGTAAAAAAAATGATAATGAGGCCTTGCCGTTAAATTCGTCAGGACTTTCACGTTCCAGGCATTTCTGGGTATCCAGTCCTCCCCCTCCCCCCACCCGCGCACACTCACCCCTGCTCCCTCCCCATAAATATCGAGGCCCTGGTCTTGGAATATATTCACTATGGCCAGGGAGCACCATAAAATGCCCATCTCATAATTTCTGCTTTGAAATGGATGCGCAATGGCAGCATGTGACTGAATCAGGAAGAAAGCTCCCCTGAAGTAGAGTGCTTTACCATCTGCTGATAGCTTCTATCACCCATGCATTGGCAGTAATCTCTTCCGTTTAGCTACAATTTACGAAGTGGTTTTATCTATGTTAATGAACGTGAATACGAGCTACTGACGTAAAGGCTTGCATATCAAGTATCTATCCAAGTTCATGGAAGACTAGGATGACTAGTTCACCAACACGACCATGTTTCGACTTCAGATTTTTAGGATATGAAAGCTGTACCATTTGAATCTATCTGAATCCTGATCACTAGTGAGAAGTATCCTGATGCCTCTGTGGTGACATTCACAGTAATTCTAAATCAGCTTCTAATAAAAGTATTGTGGACCTATGCTGACATTGATCATCAGTGAGTTGTGTAGATGACTCAAGGGAGAAACCCTGGTCCCTGGTCCCCTGTTTGACCCAGACCCACTTTCCTCAAGAAGGGACTGTAAATATGTCAATATATCAACGGTGGGACATTCTTAGTATTTTGGTCATGTTCATCCAGATTTTGAGATCAAAACAGATTTTGAGTGATGATTAAGACTGTTGACCTACTTTAGGCATGAAAGCAATTGGATGACTGTGGTGACTTTTAACATTTTGTGGCTTTGACTGTGCTAGTAGCTGCAATGGTCACTTGGGCTTGGCCATTTCTTCGAGCCTTTCATCTTATTCTTTTGTACCTTCCTGGGAGCTTTTTAGCAGGTTTCCCACAATGTAAAGTTGTGGATTAGTAGAAGGCACAGGAGACACTGTTTCTGTGATTTCTGACAATAGGAAAAGGCCTTCCTGCAGTTTCTGCAAATTGTGAAGCCAGACTTGGCATAAAATCACCAGGTAGAAAAAGAGTAAGTGCCAACAAACTTACAGAAATGTATGACCACACTGCACATGAAACCCCATTGCTCGCCTGTCTCACAGCATGTAAATAATAGCAACAGGATTTATAAATAATTTTTACCAGTCCTGGTGATTGTCGCTGAAACACGTATCTCTGCCTCCTGAGTCGGACTGCTAGTACTGTGGGAATGAATAGACTTCCCAAGTGCTCACTTAATTTAAGAGCTGCAAAGGATTGTGAGATTGTAGCTGGATAAAGGGTTACCTTTGCATTATCTCTTAAAGGCAACAGAAACTTTTCTGGATAATTTTAATGTAAAAGTATCAACAGATGCTGTTTGCCAGCAAACCTCACTTATCCTTTGCTCTCAGCTCTGTACTTTATTGAATTAGCTTGATTAGCTTTTTGGAGAATTTTTTTAATTAGTTGTTTTAATAGCATTGACAGCAAGCATACAAAACACAACACTGTTCAATAAAGGTTATATTTTGTCTGCTTAATTCTGGCACAATTAGCATTAACATGTTTAAAGAATGGCTTTTTCTCCCAAAAAAAGACAATCAAATTTGAATACAGTAATGTGGAGAGGGCAAGACTGTATACACATTTGTTACTGGGCAGAAAATTAATTTCATTCTAAACCACAGACTAAATGTGTCTGGTACGGCAAGAGAATTTCTCATATTCACAGGAGCATTGTGACTAATGCTGATGAAAATTATGAAAGATATCTGAACAACATTCTATAGGGTGTGCAGAGGGGTCCATGCTATACATATTGGTGATTTTTTTTTTGTGCTTGTTCAGAGAGATAAAACATTTTTCCTCTGTTTTCACCCAGTGCCAGGATTAAGTATTCCCAGCTTGGGTATAGCATGAGTTGGATGAAAAATAAAGCTCCCTTTACTCTGCTTCAATAAAGTTCCTTAACCCTTAACTTCAGAACAGTACCCTCTACTGCAAAAGTGCTACTTTCTTATTTGTACATCAATCATTCCTGTGACTGCTTGAGACTGTCAGCCTAGTTCTAAACAGTTCCAAATTACAATAACTTTGTACTGTGAGCTTGAACACAATGAGAAACTGGAAATTGAACTGGATTTAAAATACCTAAACTCATTTCCCACAGGGCCTTTATAGCTGGGAGAAACTTTCATCTCATTATCCTTAGCACAGTTCAAATCTAGATCCCAGAAGTGAAAAGACTGCTATCTCATTATGCCATCCAGGTCCTTGTGCAATGTACTTTTAAAACAGCAGACATCCTGAAAACATTATTTTGGGGATTGCTCCCGAGCCCACCTATATGGAAACTAAATGGAGAATCCAGAAGGATTTCCTGAAGCTATCTGTGCGAGCACTTAATAGTAATTTATGTTTTCCTCACCAATGCATAGAGGTTGGGGTTTTCCACCTCTGCACTTGCCAGCCTGTGATTTTCCTGCCCATTAAAATGAATGGGGGCAAAAACATGGGCTGGCGAGCCCACAAGTGAAAATCCTGGCCCGAATCTGTTACCAGGTGCTGTACAATAAACTAGATATTCTTTTTAAAAGATAAACTAATGCTAGTCCAATAAATCTAATTCAAAACCTACCTGTGACTGACATATAAACCTAGAAACCCATTCTGGCTAAGCTTTACTAGCTCTCAGCCTGGTAGCTAATGGAGCACCTTATTGTGGCAAAGTGGCTTCATCTCATTGGGAAGCAAATTGTACTGCCTGGGGCTGATACATAGGAGCATTGACAGAAGATGTGAAGGAGTCTGAGATTCTGACCTTTCCACCCTTCAAGCTGAAGGATGACAGAATGAAGGCAAGAAAACTGAATGACAAAAAACACATTTTGCTCTTAAAAAGTAAGTGTTTAATCTTTCACATGACTGAAGCACTGATATTTCTATAATGCTATCAGAGTTCAGTCGCTGCAGCAATGCCACACTTGCATAACAATTCTCTGATTAAAGGTTTGTATGAAACGTTGGCACTAGCTATAAGGAGTTAAGCTAGCAAAGTCTTACAGGTGACATAGTGGTGCAGCACAAGTCTTATAGGTAGGTTGAAACACAAGTGGATTCTAGGTGTAATAAAC
This sequence comes from Heptranchias perlo, assembly GCF_035084215.1. Classification (NCBI taxonomy): domain Eukaryota; kingdom Metazoa; phylum Chordata; class Chondrichthyes; order Hexanchiformes; family Hexanchidae; genus Heptranchias; species Heptranchias perlo. The sequence goes on along the minus strand of NC_090327.1, from coordinate 114,372,993 downwards.
GGTCCACAGTGTGTTGGGTTTGTTAGAGTTCTCAGTTGGCTGCATGGTGGGGAGACCCACTGGTGCTGAACTAACAAGCCTGAGGATAGAGAATTATCTCGCTCACACAGACCTCTCACATATTTTTCCTTTCAGAATATTACATTTTTGTTGATGTTGCTCCAAAAAGGCTTTTGGAGTATTTGTTTTAGTAATCATAATAGTAGCTGCATTTAATTAGAAATGAGCTTTCAAATTGAGTAGGAGTTTTAGTATATTTATAATTATTCCACAGTTTTAAGCAAACACTTCCAGCTTGAGATCTTTCTTACGTCTGCCTAGCAGGTTGCAAGTGACTCCTGCTGGTAGCTACAGGATTTGCACTATCACGTAGGGGGGGGAGGGGCAGTGACGTGATCTCAGTGCGGTGACAGCAAAATGCTGCACTTTGGATGCTGTGTGCACCTGTGACACTAAGAATTATAACGTGAGGTCAACTCCTTCGCATAATGTTGTAGCACTTCCAGCACACAGCTCATGAAGCTTAGAGAGAGTTATCCAGTACGAGAGCTCTTAAAGAGTTGCTGGTTACCTTAAAGCTGGATTGCAACTCATGGATAGAAATGGCTGCTGCAAGACCAGGATGCAGGAGTTGCAACAGAGCAGGGTAGTCATTTGTGGAGTGCAGGGGGATCCATTCTCTGGATAGTAGTCCAAGAGCAACCTGGATAGAGGTCACAGAAAGAATGAATACTGTCTCACCTGTGGCCAGATCCTGGGAACAGGTGAGAAGAAAATTTGCTGGTCTTGGAAAGGTTACTAAGGTAACTGAGCTCACACTTTTGTTTAGCTTTACAATGTTGCCTTACAACGCATCTTACTGTAAGCTTGTTGCAGCATCACCGAGGGAGAATGCACAGCATTCTGGCAATTATTTACCTACCTTACAAGTGTACAATATGGCCACGTTGTAGCACTGCGCTCTGTATTTCTGCCTAATCAGTGCAGTTGCCCTGTAGCCCCTGAAATGTGGCAAGGAAGAAACAAAGTCTCAGCCAATCCAATATGATGCATGTTCATAAACTCAGAGAAGCTGGCTGATGGCTAGGATCCTCTTCTGACACTAGTTGTGGCAGATTGTTTAAGGCATATCATTAGTTGCATCAAGTGGCATATTGACCCAACAATTTCATTATTTATTTCATTGTGGGCTTTTGAATATCTAGGCCACTCTGTATTACACGCTTACTCTTGTCCTGCCTTTCCTCCTACAGAATCAGTAGATAGAGAAAGAAGGCCAGTGGGATACCATAGGTCCTAGTTAGGCAGAGCTCAAATACAGTTCACTCGGCTAACGGCCACAGATGATACATGGCATACAGATTTAAGAAGATGTGAACAGCTGAATAGTGAACCCCAGGGACACTGTGAAATAAATAATGAAACTGCTGGGTCAACATGCAGCTACTTGATGCAACTAATGAGCAGACTCCCCTTTAAGTAAGAGAAATCAGCATAGCTGAATGGGACAACCATGCATTACCCATTTGATATAGGCATTGAGGTCCAGCAGCACTATTCAGATACGAAGGTCACAATGTGGGGCATGGACCTCATAAACCTCTCTTTTGAGGCCTAAATGAGACTTAGACATGGCTGGTGCACAGACTTTCAACACCACAGGTATTTCCCCATTGCACAATAGCATGGGCCACATAGTAGGCCCTAGACTTCAGCACCTGATAATACAACTAGACCTGATAATAGACCTGATAATACAACTGCTTGCACTCAATGTACATTTGTGGTATGGGCACCAAACATCACACTATTGACCTCAAACTATCTGTGGGAGATTTCCCTTGTGTGTTATATATAAAAGATCATGAACTCATTCTTTATGACTTCATTATGTACAATTACGGAGGAAATCATTCTCCAATATGCAGCATGTGTACCAGCAATGACTCAACTTCTCAGGGACACATACCAGAAACAGTACAGATGAAAACAGTCTGAACTATATGGCAGAGATCTGAAATGAAACTAAGGCAAAGCTTCTAAAAGATTTCCCCCCCTTCCCTCTCTCAAGAATAAATGGAAAGATTAAAAAAGTAAGTAAATGAATTACTGTAGAACAGGTTATAGTGTCTCTTACAAATGTACTGGAGCAGATGGTATCAAGATGTGGTTCTGTAAAGAAATGTTTGATATCATTGAGCCTGTTTTGCACCCGTTTCAGATTGGCACAGTGGCAGCACTCTCATCTCTCAGTCTGAAAGTCATGGGTCCAATCCCCTTTTCAGGCACTTGAGGACAAAAGCTACGCTGACAATTCAGTGCAGTACTGAGGGAGTGCTGCATTGTTGGAGGGTTTGTCTTTCAGATAAAACGTTAAACCAAGGTCCTGTCAAGTGAACGCAAAAAATCCTATGCCATTATTTGAGTAAAAGCAGGGGAGTTGTCCTGGCCAACATTTATTCTTCAATCAACACACTAAAAAAATCAGATTAGCTGTTGTTTATCTCTTTGCTGTTTGTGGGGCCTTGCTGTGCGCAAATTAACTGCTACGTTTATGTTACAACAGTGACTACACTTCAAAATAATTTGTTGGCTGTCAAGCACTTTGGGACATCCTGAGAACACAAAGGCACTATAAAAATGCAACTTCTTTCTTTAGTCTTTCTTAAGTAATGTGTCTTAAAATATGGCTTGCACTTATAATTCTTTTGCTCCCAAAAGGGAATAATCAGCAAATATTGGAAGCATTTCTGCTCGGTGACAGCTAACAGGCTTTCATTAGTTATTTCTAAATGAATACACTCAAACTAAATGACATTTGTTCAAGGTAGTAGTATTTACAACAATTGAAAGGTTATCTGAACAGTTATTATCAGCTAACGTGGCTGACAAGCACAAGGTTTAGATGAAACCTTTATTCAATATTGACTGTTTGTAACTGCTTCCATAACTATTCTATGTAGAAATATTGTATTTTTATGCCAGGCATGAAATACATTTTTTGAACTGATAAAAGTATAGTTTTTTTAAACTATGGCAGGTTGTACTGTAAAACCGTGAGCACACCATCAATAAACAGCCTATCAGAATATTTGTACTGGCACTAGGACCTGAGGCTGAAACCAGTGGGTAAGTAAGCAGTGAAAGGTCTTTCAGGATTCTGCTGACATCTGAGGGAATGAACCTACTAGCCAATAGTGCTGAAGGTTTTTCTGAACACTCTTTTTAAAAGCCTTCTGATTCATGATTTATAAAAATTTTGGCCCAGAAATTGCTTAAAATAACAAGTACACTGTTGTTAGTGACGAAATCAAGGAGCAAGTTCCGGCGTTCGCTTAGGCACAGTCAAATGCAAAAATCCAGAACTTGCTCCTCCTGGTTCACCGGAGAATAGGACAGCTTCAAATTAAAGGGATATTGCCGGCTGAAATTAGTGGAAACAATTGACCAGCGCCAACTTGCTCTTCTGCCCAGCTGGAAAATAATGAAATTGCCACAAAATAGGTACACTTAAAAATACCAGGTCTAAACTAAGTTTTAACAGCACGGTAAGTCTTAATGACTGCCAAACAACAAAAAATTACCTTTCAAAAATGTGGAGTCTCGTTACTCCTTGTTTTAATAGTTTTTGGTCATTAAAATTTTTTAAAAATATTTTTTACTTTTCCCTTCTGTCTCTTTTATTTAATTTGATTATTTCTTACCCTCTCTTTTTTTCGCTGTCTATAACTGTTTATACAAATGATTTTAAAGTTTTATCTTTCACTTCCTGGTTTTTACGTTCCAGCTTGCAGAAACTGTTCACAGCTTGTCAAAAGTGCTACAATCTGATTGGTTGAGAGCATTTTATTGCCTCTTTCAGGCAAATATATTTTATATCAAAACTTGAACAATGTTTATTTAGATGTAGACAATTTGTGGTATGAATCAAACAACTTATTACTGAAAAATAATTTTGATAGAACACTTTGCAACCTTTGCAATCTTTGAGCCATTCATGTTTTTATGAGATCTAACATTAATCAGGCAGTTTATATTTTGTTACAGTACTTCTCCCTATTATTGTATTCTGTATAAAACCATATTACTGTTGAGATATTTAGACATAAGGCTATTAAACTGGAAGAAAGAAATGTGTGTGATTGCGAATATCCCAATACTAACATCATTGCAATTGAATAAAATAAAAATTAATTTGCAGTATTATGGATGCCTCAGCATAATCATGGTTTTATTTAAGGTGGGTAGACGTCTGAGTATAGGTGAAACAAGTTTCAAGTAGGATCCAGTGTTGAGATTATGAAATCACCCCAGCAGGCTTCTTAATTTCTTAACTTTTCCCCATTTTTCTCTCCTCTTCTTACGATGCTGACTTGTGGTTGATTATGGGTCGTGCACACTGACTCCTGTATCTCAGCCAAGTGCCCATTTTTCAAGTGTAAATTTGAACAAGTATCATTGCCAGTCTACTCAATTGTGGGGGGAATCACAGATAACCCAATGCTGTCCCCACCCAATATTCTTGCATGGCATTTTCCAATAGGGATCAGGGTGGCAATCGGGACTGACTAATTATTTTTATTTTCCCTCCCTTGCCCAATGATGCTGAGGCTTATTACAACACCCCTACTTCCATCTGGGACCTACCTGATCTGAATGGCTCAGTACCAAATCAAGGACTGTAGTTACCCACTGATCCATTGGTGCAAGCTCCCAACAGGTTTCCAGTTGAATCAAACTAGATTTCCACCTGATGCTATAGTGACCATAGACAAAACCATTGGCTCACAATGCAAGAATAAATGCATCAATCCCACACTCCAAGTAGAGAGCCATGTTCGAAGGGAACATGGGATGGGGAATCATGCTACAGCATAGTAGCCTTATCTCCAACCCACGCTCCCTTCAAGTGCAGTATAGATAAATTTACCTGATGCAGTCATCATAGACACAAGAGTAATGCATTAAAATTGGGCTCTTTGAATATTAATATATAAGTATTACACTTGATATTAAATTCTTTTCTCTGCTATTTTAATATTTTGTAATAAACAGGTAAGTCTGTTAGGAATTTCATGTGTTACCATTTATATGCTAATATTCAGAGATCTGAATTTCAAGGAATAGATTCTGCATTCAGTTATTCCAATCATTAAGAGCCACCATTCTGCAAACTGTCTATAGCTTTTCATATTGATGTGGTTTAGTCTGATTCAATATTTATGGATTGATTGTTGGTAAGAAATAACAAATATCTATCACATTTCCTTAATGGATTTCAAATTGTTTCAGGTTTACATAATGCCCTTTAGGGAAGGAAACCTGCCGTCCTTACCCGGTCTGGCCTATATGTGACTCCAGACCCACAGCAATGTGGTTGATTCTTAATTGCCCTCTGAAATAGCCTACCACCACCTTCTCAAGGGCAATTAGGGATGGGCAATAAATGTTGGCCTTGTCAGCAACGCCCACATCCCATGAATGAATAAAAAAAATTAGAACACTATGAAGTAGAATTGCAAAATACCTATGGTACAAAATCTTTGTAGTTTCTAGAAGTCTTATTTTCCATCAATCATATACAAGATTAATATTTAAAATTGTAATTGTACATCGGTTTAACACACGACATTTTACTCAAGCCCATATTGGGTAAAAGGGTCATGAATATTTGGAAATCTCTACCCCAGAGGGCTGTGAATGCTCAGTCGTTGAGTATATTCAAGATCAATAGATTTTTGGACGCTAAGGGAATCAAGGGATATAGGGATTGGGCGGGGAAGTGGAGTTGAGATCGAAGATCAGCCATGCTCCTATCCCTTATGTTCTTAAAAGCTGATAATTCTCTCACCTCTTGTCTAGTATGACTGACGTGTGTCTCAGTATTAGGTACTATACATGAATGTTATAATCTAGTTAGCTTTTATGCTTTTCATAACAGAGTAGCTGTTACATCAGAACTGGACAAGCTATACTGGTGACAGAACAACCAATATTTATTTATTGAGAATTTCAGATATGTAAAGCAGCTAGATAATCAGCATCCTTCTGCCATAAAAATGGCGTAAGTCTCCTCTACAGATGTCGGACTGGGTTCCGTATAAAATGTGTCACTCATTATCAGTTGCATGCGGAGTCAGATTCATTCTTGGGGCCGCTCTGCACCTCATTCAAAACACTCCACCCGATCCACTAAAACTTACCCCAATGGAGAAGGCTGGGCTGCTGCTCCCCCAGTGCTGACAGTTTGTGGTTCCAATGGGAGTGGGGGTGGTGACGCTGGGCTTCTCATGTTGTAGCAGATGGGCTGCCTATTGGTCACAGCTTACCGCCCCGGCCAGTGGGTGTATATTTAGTTGCAGCTCCTAGGCCCCTGGGTTATACTCTGTCTCCTATATTGAGCAAGCCAATACAGATCACCTACCAAACTAACTATTTACTCCAGATTTCAATGCACATAAAACTTGAGTTGATCAGTGATGAATGCCTTTGTATATCCAAATAAGCAAAGTTGAGGAGTTATTTAATGTTGAAGAGGGTGAGTTTCTAGCAATCAAATATTATTATTGAGTGGTTGCCTGCTTCTGTTGGTCATATCTTCAACCCAACATTTTTGTACATAATGTACATTCAAGTCCATCCCCTAATGTGAGGATCATTGCTAGATCACATATACAAACAACCTACAGTGTGCCGATAGATCCATTGATAATTGTATGGTAATCATTTTTGATCAGTATTTTTGATAACTCAAGTCAGTCACTCAGCAGTAAAGCTGTATTATCATGTAAGACCAAAAACCAAGGAACTCGTTATAGTCAGACTGTGAGTTTTGTTTAAAAAAAGTTTTTGAAGAATTTGCAGGTGATGAGAGAATCTTTCACTCAACCATGAAACTGTGCCAACCAAATGAGTTGTGCAAATTGTGATTTTTTTTTAATCAAAGCCACCATGGTCAGTTGTCTTATTTGCAGGCCAGATGTCAAATGTTTTTCATTGAAGTAATGACTGAGGCTAATCGAGAAGAGGTTACTGAGCTTGTAGAAACACTTTGGGTCAGAACCATGAACAATATTTTTTTCTCCTGGGTTTAATATGTATAATTATTAACCATGATCACTGCTAACTTCAACCTAATGAAAGAAAAACGTTTATACATTGGCCACAGATGACATTAACCGGGAGAAAGGATACAGAAGGAAAAACAAGCCTGCAGACTTCTGAAACAGACGTCCCTGGAACAAAAAAATCTAACAAGAAGGGCAGGGGGTTGTGATGGCTGAAGTCCAAGAGAATCACAGTCAAGACCACACAGATGGAAGAGATAAAATAAACCTCTGTTACCCCTGACAATGCACAGCCTTTTTCTCTGAATCTAGGAGTTTCAGTAACAAGCCACCTGCATCCAAGTGACATCATGGAGAGAAAGGGCAGGTCTGATTAGTCTGTGCTACTGCATATTATCATATATCACCTGCAGTTTCATATCTCACTCAGTAAGACAGATTTCATCTGTCATCTACCAAGATTCTACTGAAGCTTCCAGGTTCAGATAATCTGACTGTTCTATCTCCTTCTGTTACAATGGGAGGAATAGGACGGTGAGAAAGTACAGCTAACACAAGGCCACTGGCTAAACACTATGCTTCAGATGTAATGTAGTAATGAATAAATTATAGTAGGGAATGTGGATGTCATGAATGCTATAACGTCCAGAATGGTTAATGGTTTTTGTGATAAATTTAAAGTGAGGTACAAATGTTATCACTATTCCATAACAGCTGAACTGCATCTCTCAGCTGCAGTTTAGAAACTGAATGTTTCCAGTATTTTACTGGTGCCAAAATGATAGTAGACAATAAAGTCTCCATAATTACTGTAAGTAAACAATATTGAAAGGCAGCCTGAAGCTGTAACAGTGCTAGAGAACTGGGGGATTATATTGGATAACCCCTGAAAATGGGCACTGGGATCACGTAACACTCGTGCTGCCTGATGATTTGAATGATTGCCGCGTGCAGCCACCGCTACCTGCACTGTTGATTGGCTGCATGCACCAGCAGGGGGCCCCGATATTGGGAGTGGCTGGCTCTACTTAAAGGCAGCCTGCACCTCTGAAAGGGGAGGTGCAGTGTGACTGCAGGAGGTCCTTTGGGAAGTGCTGGAAGATATTGAAGAATGGCTGCGCCTGGGAGAACGCGGCACCAAGGCACTCGGACAGTGCACTAGAGGCCTTGGTGGAAGAGGTGGACAGACGGAGGGCTATCCTATATCCACAGGGGGGACAGGAGGCCCTCTAGACATATGCTCAAGAGGCAGTGGGAGGCTGTGGCAGACAAGGTAAATGCCAGCAGCATCACACCACAAACATGGATGCAGTGCAAAGAAGTTCAGTGGTTTCACACGAGTGGTCAAGGTGAGTGAGGTCAACAGTCAAAAGTGGCATATCCTACCAACTGCACCATTAGCCTCATCCACTGCTCCACACACTACACCCCCCATCACCCACATACTAACAAACTCTATCAATCAGTACGCAACACTGCTGCATCTCACCCTCACACATTACCACTCTTGCAAATTACACACCCACAACTCACAGGTCACACGTACTGGCAGCTTTTCAACCATGACAGCCACAACCCAAACATCTTGCAGGACTCTGACACACTTCCCTCTTTCTTACAGGAGAAGGTGGCGCACAACACTAAGCATCAGGAAAGAACGGGAGGAGGACAGGCGCGCCTACACGTCCTCACCCCCATGGAGGAGACAGTGCTGTCCATCATTGGAGGGGCCGTTGCTGAGGCCGTGGCCACCAGCAGTGCTGGAGGGATCAATGATGAGGGTCTCTGCATTCCTAATCCTCCTTCTCGCTTCCCACTTCTCCCTCATCCCACTATCTTTTCTGACTCACGTGCTGCAGATGGTGTAAGTACGCACGTCTTACTTCCTCCTCTCCCGCACCACAACTCAACCTGTGTCCCTTTGTCATTTCAGAAACCCCAAGAACTAGAACCGACCCAGTCAGAGGAGGCAGAGGAAGATGACAGTGATGATTCAGACACACCGTCACTCGATCTTACACTCGCAGCCACCAGCTCAGATATTGACACTGTGAGTACTTTAAGGGTAGGATAGAGGAGGGAATCTGCATATGATATGCATCGGATAGAAGTGCGCAGGAGCCGGGGCGGGGGGAAATGGATACCACAGGTGTCAGCTCACCAGAGGGTGAGGTTACTCACTAGTTCTGCTGCAGAGGAGTCAGGTGATGACTTCGATGGAACAGGCTACAGATGAAGGCTGATGGGCATATACAGCCAAATGCTTGGTACACTGGAAAGCCTGCCAGAAAGCCAGTACACAATGTCAAGGGGCATGGAGGAGTCCAGCTCCAACTTGGCACAGGGCTTTGTGCAGAGCTTGGAGACCATCCTTTCCAAAATGGAACGGGTGGTCACCTCCATCAGCACACCTGTGGAACCCACCATGATGTCTGAAGACTGATGTCACAGCTTCCATTGCAGCACAAACATCTGCCATCCAAGGTCTGACTGCTGCCTTGGAATCTCAGACTGCTGCCATTGTGGCTCTGGATACCACTGTAGAACGGGGCTTCTAGGGCGTAACAGCAGTCCAGCAATCTGTTCTCCAGCGGATCAACAGGATTGCTGAGACGTCACCCCGGGAGAGTGGCAGTGGTGCCATGGAAGATGAACCTGCTGTCCTCTCTCAGGATGACAGTATTCCTGCTCCCACCCCTGCCACTCTGCCAGTACTCTTGCTGTTGCCTGTCAGCCAGCCGGGCCAGGCCAGACTGCTGCAGCCCAGTCTGAGATGTGCAGTCTGAAGCCAGGCCCTCTCGGCCCAGAGCTGCTCGAGGTCATCCTCCAAGGCCATCTGCATGCTCCTAAATTGAAGGTCAGCAGCCTCCCACCACTCATGGTCCAGCCACTGAGGATGCACCAGGAAAGGAAAAAGCACACGAACGGCAGGCACTAAGGGAATGCACAAGGGTGAATAGTCTCAGTCTGTTTGAATCATTTCATGTGTAAATCTAAAAATGTAGTTATGAATTTGTATTTGGTGGTGGTTTTCATTTCTGCGATGAGCTGAGGGAGGAAGCAATGTATAATCAAGTGGAGGATGATTTGATGGTCATGTGAGAGAGGAAAGGTAAAGAGTGTGGGACTGTTGGTGAAAGGGGAGATGTCGTTGAGGTTTCCGGTGTTGCTCATTAATCACCTGATCACGCAAAGGCCTGGCAGAAAGGACCTGTCGACCTCGTTGCCTCCCTGCCTCTTTCTCCATTTCCTCCTCCTCCTCCTCCTCCACCCTCTTCTGGCAGCTTGTCCTGCTCTGCGTGGCCTCTCTGCATGCTCCCAGTCATGTTCAATTCGCAGAGGAAGCCCTAGCAGGCCACTCATGTGTGGAAGCAACTTTGGTCAGCACACTATTTTAAATGCCACTAACAGTACTGCAAGACCAGCCAGACCACTCTCTATATAATATTGTAGCTTTCTCCAAGTATAAGAAACTTCCACAAATACCCACAATTATACCAGCAGCTAGAATAACTAATCCAGTAACTAACCTGTAACTCCTGCATGCTCCCTTTAAATAACACTGGTGGGAGGAGGAGGGTCCTTCATGCTGTTTAACTCCTTTTCAGCTGTGTGAGGTTAAGACAGCTGCAGCTGCTTCAAATCAGCATTGCATACTGATTTTCATCATAATCTCCCTACTGTACATGCTGCCGGAGTTCGTTAGGTGCGCGTGTGCAACCGTCTTTGCCAAGATCGCGTCCTGCGCACTTCATGTGTGCATGTGCGCATTTCCAACGCCATTTTCGGGGCATAGGAGTCCGTGTAGTGCATACAAAATGGGCGCTACAAGGCCCAATTTCGACCCCTTGGACTCTCCAATTAAGGCTTCATTTCCAGCAGAACAGCAGAGTCTGTGCACAGTCAGTGTTTGTTGGGTAATTGTTCAATCCCCTGCTCCCATTGGGGTAGCCACATGTGAAGGGACCGCAGGTCAGAGAAGTATGCAACAACATTGTAGACCCGATTCTTTGGCCCGCCCTCTCCATGAACACAGCTCCCCACTGACCTGACTCCAGAGAAAAATGGAGTGAGAGCCCCTGGATTTCAAGATTTAGACTAGAACTTCTCAGCATTGGTGCGAAGTAATACTGCTTTGCACTGACATTAGTTGCAGTGTATGTGCAGCCTTTCAGCCCAGCCTTTAATTCATATTGTACATGTGTACAATATAATAGTTGTGACGTTCTTGGATACGCCATCTGTGGAATGAAGGAAAAGCTAGCTCCATAACACCTGATGAAGCAAGAGCCAGATAAGGGACATTAATGGTGCCCAAGAACATACTCATAAGTTGCACTGTTTCATTCTCTTTACTGTAAAAAATAAATGTATCATAATATGGTCCAGCACAGAAGGAGGCCATTCGGCCCATCATGCCTGTGCCGGCACTTTGAAAGAGCTATCCAATTAGTCCCATACCCTGCTTTTTCCCCATAGCCCTGTAAAATTTTTCCCTTCAAATAGTTATCCAATTCCCTTTGAAAGTTACTATTGAATCTGCTTCCACCACCCTTTCATTGCAGACCATAACAACTCGCTGCGTAAATAAATGTTAACTCATGTCGCCTCTGGTTCTTTTGTCAATCACCTTAAATCTGTGTCCTCTGCTTACCAACCCTTATGCCACTGGAAACAGTTTTTCCCTATTTACTCTATCAAAACCATTCATGATTTTGAACACCTCCATCAAATCTCCTCTTAACCTTCTCTGCTTTAAGGAGAACAATCTGCAGCTTCTCCAGTCTCTCCCCATAACTGAAGTCCCTCATTCCTGGTACCATTCTAGTAAATCTCCTCTGCACCCCTTCTTAGGCCTTCACTTCCTTCCTAAAGTGTGGTGCCCAGAATTGAACACAATACTCCAGCTGAGGCCTAACCAGTGATTTGTAAAGGTTTAGTATTCCTTGCTTTTGTACTCTATGCCTCTATTTATAAATTGTAAACAATTTTACAACACCAAGTTACAGTCCAACAATTTTATTTTAAAATCCACAAGCTTTCGGAGGCTTCCTCCTTCCTCAGGTGAATGTGGAAAGCCAAGGATTTATAAAGCCAAGGACCCCATATGCTTTTTTAACAACCTTCCAATCCTCCTTAGATATGGGTGTGATGCCAGAGGACTGGAGTGTTGCAAATGTTACACCCTTGTTCAAAAAAGGGTGCAAGGATAAACACGGCAACTACAGGCCAGTCAGTTTAACCTTGATGGTGAGGAAGCTTTTAGAAACGATAATCTGGGACCAAAATTAATAGTCACTTGGACAAATGTGGATTAATGAGGAAAGCCAGCACAGATTTGTTAAAGGCAAATCGTGTTTACCTAACTTGATTGAGTTTTTTGATGTGGTAACAGAGAGGGTTGAGGAGGGCAATGCGGCTGTGTATATGGACTTTCAAAAGGTGTTTGATAAAGTGCCACATAATAGCCTAGTCAGCAAAATTGAAGCCCATGGAATAAAAGGGACACTGGCAGTTTGGATACAAAATTGGCTAAGTGACAGGAAATAGAGAGTAGTGGTGAACGGTTGTTTTTTGGACTGGAGGAAGGTATACAGTGGTGTTCCCCAGGATCGGTAGCAGGACCTCTGATTTTTTTGATATATATTAATGACTTGGACTTGGGTGTACATGGCACAATTTCAAAATTTGCAGATGACACAAAACTTGGAAGTGTAGTAAACAGTGAGGAGGATAATAATAGACTTCAAGAGAACATAGACAGTCTGGTGGAATGGGCGGATACATGGCAGATGAAATTTAATGCAGAGAAGTGCGAAGTGACACATTTTGGCAGTAAGAACGAGGAGAGGCGATACAAACTAAATGGTACAATTCTAAAGGAGTTGCAGAAACAGAGAGGCCTGGGGTACGTGTGCACAAATCTTTGAAGGTGGCAGCACAGGTTGAGAAAGCAATTAAAAAAGCATACGGGATCCTGGGCTTTATAAATAGAGGCATAGAGTGCAAAAGCAAGGAAGTTATGTTGAAACTTTATAAAACACCGGTTCGGCCACAGCTGGAGTATTGTGTCCAATCCTGGGCACCGCACTTTAGGAAGGATGTGAAGGCCTTAGAGAGGGTGCAGAAAAGATTTACTAGAATGGTTCCAGGGATGAGGGACTTCAGTTTCATGCATAAACTGGAGAAGCTGGAGTTCTTCTCCCTGGAGCAGAGAAGGTTAAGAGGACATTTAATAGAAGTGTTCAAGATCATGAAGGGTTTAGATAAAGTAAATAACAAGAAACTGTTCCCATTGACGGAAGGGACGAGAACCAGAGGACGCAGATTTAAGGTGATTGGCAGAAGGACCAAAGGTGACATGAAGAAAAACTTTTTTATGCAGTGAGTAGTTATGATCTGAAATGCGCTGTCTGAAAGGGTGGTGGAAGCAGATTCAATAGTGGCTTTCAAAAAGGAATTGGATAAATACTTGAAGGAAAAAAATTTGCAGGACTACGGGGAAAGAGTGGGGGAATGGGACTAACTGGATTGCTCTTACAAAGAGCCAGTATGGGCTCGATGGGCCAAATGGCTTCCTTCTGTGCTGTAACCATTCTATGATTCTATGATATCTATGCTTCTCAACTTGTCCTGCTACCTTCACCCTCTGTTCTAGCGCTCCCTTTAAAATTGTACCATTTTTTTTGTATTGCCTCTCCTTGTTCTTCCTACCAAAATGCATCACTTCACACTTCTCTGCATTAAATTTCACCTGCCGTGTGTTTACCCATTTCATCAGTCTGTCTATGTCCTCCTGAAGTCTGTTATTGTCCTCCAAATTGTTAACTACATTCCTGAGTTTCAAGTCATCTGCAAACTTTGAAATTATACCCTCTATACCCTGTCCAGGACATTATTAAATATAAAAAGAGCATTGGTCCTAATACCGACCACTGGGGAACATCACTATATACTTCCCTCCTGTCTGAAAAACAACTGTTCACCACTACTCTCTTAGCCTATTTTGTACCCTTGCTGCCTCTGTCCCTTTAATCCCATGGGCTTTAATTTTGCTAATAAGTCTATTATGTGACACTTCATCAAATTCCTTTTGGAAGTACATATACACGATATCAACCGCATTACCCTCATCAACCCTCTCTGTTACTTCATCAAAGAACTCAATCTGGTTAGTCAAACATGATTTTTCTTTAACAAATCCATACTGACTTTCATTTAATAGCCCATACTTTTCAAAGTGCCAATTAATTTTGACCCGGATTATTGTCTGTAAAAGTTTCCCCTCCACCGACGTTTGGCTGACTGGCCTGTAATTGCCGGGTTTATCCCTTTCCCCTTTTTTGAACAGGGGTGTAACATTTGTAATCCTCCAGTCCTCTGACAGCATCCCCATATCTAAGGATAATTGGAAGACTGTGGCCTGAGCCTCCACAATTTCCACCCTTACTTCTCTCAGTAACCTAGGATGCATCCCATCTGGACCGGGTGACTTTTCTACTTCGAGTACTGCCAATCTTTTAAGTACCTCCTCTTCATCTATTTTTATCCTCTCCAATATCGCTACTACCTCCTCCTTTACTGCTACAATGGCAGCATCCTCTTCTCTAGTGAAGACAGGTGCGAAGTATTCATTTATTAATTCAGCCATGCTCTCTGCCTCCACAAGAAGATCTCCTTTTTTGTCCCTAATTGGCCCCACCCTTCCTTTGACTACCCTTTTATTATTTATGTGTTTTTATAAACTTTTGGGTTCCTTTTTATGTCAGCTGCTAATCTATTCTCATACTCTCTCTTTGTCTCTCTTATACCCACTTTTAGATCTCCTCTGTACTTTCTGTATTCAGCTTGGTTCTCTACTGTATTACAAAACTTACTCTTATCATGTATTTAAGGGTGGGGAAGGGAAGAAAATAAGGAACAATGAACATGTATTAATGTATATGTATCTTCATTAGCAAACTCAATAGAAAACTAATATAGATGTTGGAAAATAAAATAATAATTAATGTCGCAGTCAAGCAGTGACTTGATCACATTGCTTATTAGCCATTTTTTTATAAGTCATGAAATCCACAGGAATAAAAGATCATTTTGTGCAGGGTTACGTGTATAATTCTGATTTTGACTCATGAAGCTGGCTATAAATCATTGACAACTTTGTTGCTGGTAATTAAATGGTCAGTCATCTCACTGAAGGCAATGAAAATCATATATATTGACCTTCATAAAATATCCTCTTTCCTTGAATATCTGCAAAGGACAAGAAATGTCAAACAGAATTCAATGTACACCTATTTCACTTTGCCAAAAAGAATTCGATGCATATGTCAAATCCGTGGTGGATACAGCATCGGCATAAACATTAAGAGATAAAAACAAAAACTTCTAAATGCTGCAAATCTGAAACAAAAGCAGAAAACACTGGTCTTACACAGCAGATCATACAGCACCTGAAAGGGAAAGATAGATTAACATTTCAGGTGTAGCTCACTCTTCTATTTTGTTCTGCAAGAAAGTAAAGTTGAGAAAGGAGAAAAGTAGCAATTTGGAGCATGCTGGATATGCACGAGATACATGTGTCTAGTTCTAAGTTTAGCAATAGGCAGTCCAGTTTCTCTTCTACTTCATGCAATCTTGACGGAGATAATTCTATCCCAAACTGATTGGCACTGACTATATTAATTTTAATGAACTACAAGAACATGCTTGTGCTCAATTCACAGTACAATAATTTTACCCTTGTGAACAGTCAGTAAAACAGATGTCCCTATAACAGCTGCGAATTTTCTTCCAATCACCATGCAGTTTGCTGACATATTCTAATGGAATCCCACCTGAAACAGTAAAGTATCTTTCTCTTTCAGATGTTGACTGACCTGCTGTGCATTTCCACCATTTTCTGCTTTTACTTCACATTTTCCAGTGTTTTTGTGGATTTCCTGTACTAGTCCTGCCTCTACAAGGAAGTTGTTTTCCTGAAACCTTAATCTTAAACTGTTGGTTTATCCCAGAATATCAGCAAAATGTACATGAGTAAAGCTTCATAAAAGATTTTTCTTCCCTGTGCTGGTCAGTGAGAGCGATTCCATTTTTTTTTTGTTTAGAGTCAATTGAAGACTCACAAGCCTACAATATACCCACAAAGCACTGCATCAAAAGCAGAAGCGGTACTCATAAGGAAGATAGCGCAGACAGCAGATTTGTGACAGAGCAATGCATGAAACCCATCAGCTGATGACTGAAAATCCCTCTTTTCTAATTAATCGAGGTACACAGGCTAGGGATGAAGAGGATCAGGGAAATGAAATCAGGAAAAAGATACCATCAGTCATTTCTGCAGCCCATTGTCATACTTCAGAATCAGCTGTAATGAATCACTCAGGCATTCCGGTGATACATTCAAATGGTGAAGAAAATTCATTGTCCAGTGGAGAGCATTTGATAAAAATCTTCCCTTTTTTTTTCATTGTCAGAAGTCCATGATCAGAAAGGAAATCAAGGCAGCACAACAGGTGTACTGTGCAGCCTGCTGGAATCTGCAAATGAGCTCAGATAGAACCTGTTCTTTTCAGTTTCGCACAGTGAAGCAAATCCCTGTCGTATCACAGCTAGCTGCAATATATACTGGGAAGGCTTAAGATCTTATAAATAAGTGCTGAATTGACCCTCAGGTTACTGTAAAGCACTATAGTAGTAACAGCAGGATGAAATAAAACTGAAGAAAGCAGTCTTAAATTGACTGACTGAAATGCAGAGACATTGCAATCAACTGAATGTTTGTCTGTGTAGCCAAGTACTTGGAACAAGGATTTTTTTTATTTGAAAAGGGACTTTTTCTGAACTGTTTCAACGGTGATATCCTCACACCATAATGCTGTGGCAGCCCTGGTTTAGAATCATAATCTTGTAAACCTTCTCCTCACCCTTCAGTCACGTGGCATTGTAAATTGGAACCTAATTGTGTGGTTCTAAACTTAATGGAAATTAGTAAGGAGTTGAATTCCAATTGCACAAAACCTAACTGGGAAAGCTTAACAGCAAAAGAAAAAGGGAAAGCTGTATAAATTTACAAAATAATAAGAATGTATTGGAGTGAGTTCAAGTCCAACCAATTTTGGGGGTTTGGATAACAGTAATGAACTACTCTTGCTTCTCTCCCAGAGCTCATCATATCATTCAAACCATTGGAATGATAGAATCACAGAAATTTACGGCACAGAAGCAGGCCATTTGATCCATTTGGTCTGTGCCAGCCGAAAAAGAGCAACCCAGCCTAATCCCACTTTCCAGCTCTTGGTCCGTAGCCCTGTAGGTTACGGCACTTCAAGTGCACATACAGATACTTTTTAAATGCAATGAGGGTTTCTGCCTCTATCACTTTTTCAGGCAGTGAGTTCCAGACCCCCACCACCGTCTGGGTGAAAAAATTCTCTTCAACTCTAATCTTTCTACCAATTACTTTAAATCTATGCCTCCTGGTTATTGACCTATCTGCTAAGGGAAATAGGTCCTTCCTATCCACTCTATCTAGGTCCTTATAATTTTGTACACCTCAATTAAATCTCCCCTCAGCCTCCTCTATTCCAAAGAAAACAACCCCAGCCTATCCAATCTTTCCTCACAGCTAAAATTCTCCAGTCCTGGCAACATGCTCGTAAATCTCCTCTGTACCCTCTCTAGTGCAATCACATCTTTCCTGTAATGTGGTGACTAGAACTGTACACGGTAGAGTGTGTTACAACCTACTGAAACATCTGCAGCCATATATACTGGGGTTTAAACTAATTTGGCAGGGGAATGGGCACCAGGATGAAACATTAGCGAGGAGAAACAAGTTGCACAGAGGACTGGGAGGAATAAGTAGCACTAGAGTAAAGATTAGTTCAGAAATAGGAGGGATCACACAGGGGGCAAATGCGAGGCAATCTAAGATGAGTTTAGGGTGCATGTGGGTAAACGCACGTAGCGTGGTAAATAAGGTTGGTGAGCTGCAGGTTCAAGTTGCCACATGGGTCTATGATATGGTGGCAATAACAGAGACCTGGCTCAAACAAGGGGAGGATTGGGTACTTAATATTCATGGCTACAAGGTATTCAGAAAAGATAGGGAAGGAAAGAAAGGAGAGGGGTGGCAGCATTGATTGAAGAAATTTTTATAGCACTGGAAAAGGATGATGTAGTTGAGGGGTCAAAAACAGAATCTATTTGGTTAGAATTAAGGAACAATAGAGGAGCTATTACACTACTGGGTGTATACTATAGGCCACTATATAGGGGGAAGGAGATACAGGAGCAAATTTGAAGGCAAATTACAGAAAGATGCAAGAACTATGGAGTAGTGATAATGGGGGACTTCAATTATCCCAATATAGACTGGGGCAGTAACTGTGTAAAGGGCAAAGAGGGGGAGGAATTCGTGAAATATATTCGAGAACTTTCTTCATCAGTGTGTTTCTAGCCCAACCAGAAAGGAAACAATGCCTGATATAGTTTTGGGAAATCAAGTGGGGCAGGTGGAGCATGTTTCAGTGGGGGAGCATTTGGGGCACAGTGATCATAATATTATTAAGTTTAGAATAGTTATGGAATAGGACAAGGAACAATCAAATGTAAAATGCTTAACTGGAGGAGGGCTAATTTCAGTGAGTTAAAAAGTGTTCTTGCCAGGTGGATTGGAATCAATAATTGTTCAGCAAATCAATAATTGAACAATAGGAGGCCCTCAAGAAAGAGTTGGTTCAGGTACAGGATAGACACGTTCCTACAAAGAGAAAGGTAGGGCATCCAAAGCTACAGCTCCCTGGATGACTAAAGATATAGAGATTAAAATGAAACAGAATAAGGAGGCTTATGAATGTAAGGTTCATAATACAGTAGAGAACCAGGCTGAATACAGAAAGTACAGAGGAGATCTAAAAATGGGAATAAGAGGGGCAAAGAGAGAGTATGAGAATAGATTAGCGGCTAACATAAAAGGGAACCCAAGAACCTTTTATAAATATCTAAGTAGTAAAAAGGTAGTCAAAGGAAGGGTGGGACCGATTAGGGACAAGAAAGGAGATCTTCTTGTGGAGGCAGAGGGCATGACTGAGGTACTAAGCAAAAACTTCACATTGGTCTTCAATAGAGAAGAGGATGTTGCCATTGTAGAAGTAAAGGAGGAGTAGTAGCGATATTGGATAGGATAAAAATAGACAAAGAGGAGGACAAAGGGTGGCAGTACTCAAAGTAGAAAAGTCACCCGGTCCAGATGGGATGTATCCTAGGTTTCCGAGGGAAGTAAGGGTGGAAATTGCAGTGGCTCTGACCACAATCTTCCAATGCTTAGATATGGGGACGGTGCTGGAGGACTGGAAGATTGCAAATGTTACACCTCTGTTCAAAAAAGTGGAGAGGGATAAACCTGACAATTACAGGCCAGTCAGCCTAACGTCAGTGGTGGGGAAACTTTTAAAGACAATAATCTAGGACAAAATTAATTGGCAGTTGGAAAAGTATAGGCTAATAAATGAAAGTCAGCATGGATTTGTTAAAGGAAAATCGTGTTTGACTAACTTGATTGAGTTCTTTGATGAATTAACAGAGTGGGTTGATGAGGGTAGTGCGGTTGCTGTTATGTATATGGGCTTTCAAAAGGAATTTGATAAAGTACCACATAATAGACTTGTTAGTAAAATTAAAGCCTATGGGATTAAAGGGACAGTGGCAGCATGGATACAAAATTGACTAAGGGACAGAAAGCAGAGAGTATTGGTGAGCAGTTGTTTTTCGACTGAAGGGAAGTATACAGTGGTGTTCCCCAGGGGTCAGTATTAGGACCACTGCTCTTTTTGATATAGATTAATGACCTGGACTTGTGTGTGGAGGGTTTAATTTCAAAGTTTGCAGATGACTTGAAACTCAGAAATGTAGTAAACAATGTGGAGGATAGTAACAGACTTCAGGAGGACATAGACAGACTGGTGAAATGGGCAGACACATGGTGGATGAAATTTAACGCAGAGAATTGTGAAGTGATACATTTTGGCAGGAAGAATGAGGAGAGGTAATATAAACTAAATGGTACAATTTTAAAGGGGATACAGGAACAGAGAGACCTGGGGGTGCACATACACAAATGTAGGTGGCAGGACAGGTTGAGAAGGCTGTTAAAAAAGCATATGGGATCCTGGGCTTTATTAATAGAGGCATAGAGTACAAAAGCAAGGAAGTTATGCTAAACCTTTATAAAACACTGGTTAGGCCTCAGCTGGAGTATTGTGTTCAATTCTGGGCACCGCACTTTAGGAAGGATGTCAAGGCCTTAGAGAGGGTGCAGAAGAGATTTATTAGAATGGTACCAGAGATGAGAGACTTCAGTTATGGAGAAGCTGGGGTTGTTCTCCTTGGAACAGAGAAGGTTAAGGGAAGATTTGATAGAGGTGTTCAAACTCATGAATGATTTTGATAGAATAAATAAGGAGAAACTGTTTCCAGTGGCAGAAAGGTCGGTAACCAGAGGACATAGATTTAAGCTGATCGGCAAAAGAGCCAGAGGCAACATGAGGAAACATTTTTTTACGCAGCAAGTAGTTATGATCTGGAATGCAGGGTCTGAAAGGGTCGTGGAAGCAGATTCAATAATAACTTTCGAAAGGGAATTAGATAAATACTTGAAGGTAAAAAAAAAATTCAGGGCTATGGGGAAAGAGTAGGGGAATGGGACTAATTGGTAAACTCTTTCAAAGAGGCGACAAAGACATGATGGGCCTAATGGCCTCCTCCTGTGCTGTACCTACTGTGATACTATGATACTATGTGTTTTGCCATTAAACATAGCAGGAGGGCACAGAGTGGTGGATGTAATAACATGATGCCACACAAGGAAACAAACAATTGATTTATTCGGTCGGGAGATTTTGCAAGGTGTTGGAACTATGGAGGTTGGATGGATGCACAGAACAGCGATACAATAATAAACACATATTCTATGATTTGTATGTGTTGAATTAATGGGCTCGATTTTTGGACGTCCGAACGGGTGGGCTCGTGGCGGGGGGGGGGCTCCGAAAATCGGGGATTCCCGGGGCGGGTCCAGAGCCCAGCTCCAACCCGCCCACTTCCGGGTTCCCCAGTGATGCGCTTAGATGCGCGCGCAGCCCCCGCATGTGGGACTCCCACCGGCAATTAAAGCCGGCGGGATCCAACTTAAAGCAATTAATGTGATAGTTCAGGTCGTTAGGAGACCTGGTTTGTGGGATATTTTAGGAGGGGTGGGATTTTCATCCAAACTGAGCGTGTTTCCCGTACTGGGGGAAACATTCCCAGCTGAAATGGACAAGTTGCAGCCACCAGCCTGTGGCAGCTGCAAAGGTCCATTTGACAGGTTGGGTGGGGGGAGATCCTCACTCATTGCAGGAGGCCACTCTGTCACTTTGGACAAAGTTTGGCCTGCACCATCCTCCTCCTAACAATAAAATTCACAAACTTGCAACCTCAACCCCGGTGTGCAGACACATTTACCTACCTTGCGGACCCCCTCATACGTACACCTTCTGGATGGGGACCACCATAGCGGCAGTCATGACCTCCACGGAGGACGAACAGCATCACCAGCCTTGCCGGCCACGCCGTCCACCTCTGACACATGGAGGGTCTACAGGCCGAGGCTCAGCTTCCTGGACCTCTCTGAGCAGCAGTGCACACGGAGGATCAGAGTCACTCGACATGTAATCGTACACATCTGCAGTCTCCTTCATGCCGAGCTGCTCCCAGCTGGCCCGAGCGCCATCCTCTTACCTGTTGCTCTCAAAGTCACCACTGCCCTCAACAACTTCTCCTCCGCATCCTTCCAGGGTGCCACCGAGGACATTGCCGACGTCTCTTAGTTGTCTGCACAAAAGAGCCCTGCAAATACACCTACACCCACTCTGCAGTGACACAATGTGGCATCAGTTGTGGGTCTTCATAGTGATCCTCAGGAAATGGCATTATAGCACAAACCAGACAAGATTTGCAAAGGTGTGGCAGTAGTAGTGATAATATAATATGTAATGTGAGTTGATCAGAAATTAAATATAAGTAAAAACCATGACTAACCCTCAAACACCCTTGTGCATCCCCTTCATGCTCACGGCATGTTTGCCTTACGCTTCCTACTACACATATGTGATGCATGCCCTGTGGCTGCAGCACAGGTATTGGCAGGTTGGATGAGGCTGACCATGAAAGAGATGCATGAGAGGGTGAGTGTGAAACGGAGCCATGAGATTGTATGAGGATTGGGTTGAGTGGTAGTGGCGGGATGAGTACTGGCGAGGTGAGTAAGTGCAGGTAAGATGAGGATGAGCTTTGAGTGGGTGTGAGGAGTGATGTGATAGAGTTGTGTTGGCAGTGCAGAAGGAGATGTGGGGTGGGGGCGGTGATGTGACAGACAGAGTGTAGGGGAATGAGTAAGTGTACTCACTTCGGCTGACCTACTTAGGTCACTGAAGCGCTTCCTGCACTGTATGCAGGTGGGCGATATGTTGGTGGTGCTGGTGACCTCCTCTGCCACCTCGAGCCAGGCCTTTGTGATGGCAGAGGCAGGCCGCTTCCTCCCGCCCGCCGGGTGGAAGATCTCCCTCCTCCTCCTCACCCCATCCAATGAGACCTGGAATGAGGCATCATTAAACCTGGGAGCAGCCTTCCCCCTGGGATGCTCCATGCTGTAATTTTGCCTATTTTCTGCAGCATCAGTCAGTGGAGGACTTTAAATAGGGCTCCTCCAGCCGACAGCCTATTATGCGGGTGCACAGTTCGCCCGCTGCGCAGCTTTCCAGCGCGAAACCCGGAAGCCAAGGTAAGTGGCTTCAATTAGGCTGCGATTGCATGGGGAATATCGAGCCCAAAGTGTCCATATAGACTGCACAGGTTGATAATACAGTGCTCAAACAAACAAATGAGTATGTGCTCATAAGATGTAATTATGAGTACATAAACATTGAATGGTCAGAAAATCATGCACCATGTCCCCAGATTTTCGATATCTGGTACTGGCAGATGAGCCTCCTCAACAGTAACACAAAGTCAGAAAATGACCCCAATGATGTCCTATTTTCAAAGGACAAAGAGATTCAACCAAGCTCATTGTGCTGTTGAGTAAAGAACAGGGTGAGGCATCAAGTGGTGGTGATGAAGTGTTGCTGGTTGCTAAGGGCGAGCTGGTACAGGGCAGAGATGGTGAGTGCTCCTCCTGAGTCATGTAGGGATACTGAATTTGCTTTCCAACAAAGGCTGTTAGAACGCAGGATCCATGTTGAACAGTCATTTGTCTCCATACACACTGCAGTAGAAAGTGAGAGGGATGTAGGCAGCAAGTTTTAAATTGTATGCACTTCTTGCAAGTGCTCTCCCATCCCCCTCCCAGCAGGCAGGGTTGTGGTGTGGTGACATAATTCTGCCTGAAAAATTCGGATTTTGTGATAATTTTTAAACATTTTCTTGCTACATCATTGTTTTTTAATGCTTAAATAAAGGAAACAATAAGTGGCATTTAGATTTATCCATGTTCAACTAATCAACCACACCATCACTTCCCCGAAGGCTGTCTCAATAGCCACTCTTCTCTGGCCCTGCCCCCTTCACAGGGTCACTTTCTCCCTCTAACCTGCGCTCCCAAATTCACAAAGACATTGGGGGTTATTGTAACTTTGGATGCTGGTGTGAAATGGGCGATAATGAATAAACCGCCCGTTATACACTTTGCCCGATTTCCCCTTGCAATTACTTCAATGGAATGGAAAATCGGGGGTAGTGTATAATGAGTGGCTAATTCGATATCACCGATTTTACACCATCACCCAAAGTTAACGTAACCCCCAATCTCACTCTCTAAATCTCCACCCACCACACAATTCACTCAGACGCTGGGTGCAGCTCCTACCTGAAAATTCAGCTTCAGTCAAGGAATGGAACCTATGCTGCAGGTGGGAATTCCTTCCCACTTGCAGCAGAGTGATGTCCAAAATGAAGCAACTGTTTCAGATATAAGTAGAAAACGAGATTGGCAATGTACATGCCAACCTAGAGAACTAGCCAAGTCTGATCAGCAGATGCAAAGAAGCTAACACAGCTGACAACTCTAAAGCTACCTTAATATAGTTATACTGAAAGTCAATTGTCGTGATGTAAGATGCATATATACCCAACATTCCATCACTTGTATAGTTAAACAATGTGGCAAATATTGCAGGGATTTCCCCTCCTTTCTTGCAGAGAAATTGTGAACTGTTGCGAATGGATGGAAAATCAGGGGTTGCAAACTCACGATTACTCGATCACCCACTCTGTGTGGAAAGTGCATGATCAGTGATTCACCCCTTAAGTGTGCTCTTACTAATAGATTACAGAGTTTCCGTATGACCTACTTATTTCTCATCTACATGCTGCCCCTCAGTGACATCATCTGAAAACACATCGTCAAGTTCCACATGTAGGCTGCTCCAACTATATTGGGAAGGCTGAAGTCATTGTCTTTGGTCCCCGCCACAAATTCCTTCCCTAGCTGTCGACTCCACCTGCCTCCCAGGCCAGTATCTGAGGCTGAACCAGACCGTTCACAACCTTGGCCTTCTATCTGACCCTGAGATGAGCTTCCAACCACATATCCGCTCCATCACCAAGACCACCTACTTCCAACCGCATAACAGCACCTGTCTCCACCCCTGCCTCAGCTCATCTGCTGCTGAAACCTTCACCCATGCCTTTGTTACCTCTAGACTTGACTATTCCAATGCTCTCCTGACCAGTCTCCCATCTTCCACCCTCCATAAACTTGAGCTCATTGAAAACTCTGCTAATTCACACCAAGTCCCATTCACCCATCACCCCTGTGCTCACTGGGAACTACATTGGTTCCCAGTCCAGGACGCCTCGATTTTAATATTCTCATCTTTGTTTTCAAATCCCCCCATGGCCTCGCCCCTCCCTATCTCTATAACCTCCTCCAGCCCTACAACCCTCCAAGATCTCTGCACTCTTCCAATTCTTGCCTCTTGCGCATCCCCGATTTTAATCAGTCTGTCACTGGTGGCCGTGCCTTCAGCTGCCCGGGCCCTAAGCTCTGGAATTCCCTCCCTAAACCTCTCCGCCTCTCTACCGCTCGCTCCTCCTTGAAGATGCTCCTTAAAATCTACCTCTTCGACCAAGCTGTCTTAATATCTCCTTATGTGGCTCGGTGTCAAATTTTGTTCAATAACACTCCTGTGAAGCACCTTGGGACATTTTACTACCTTAAAGGCGCTATATAAATGCAAGTTGTTGCTGTTGTTGTTGTATTTGGAATTACATTTTATTTGTTTTGCCAACTGCTGCCAGACAACATGACAACACTTTTGAATATCTGGTCAACTAACAGGCTCAAATCTTCCTGTATTACATTTATTTCATTACATACCCTTCAACATGTTTCCAATTTTTGGCACCAATATAATTACTTTTTTTAATACTGATTTCCATTTATTGCTATGTGACTGTAAATCCCTTTGAATGATATCTGCCTCCTCAGAATACCTTGCTATTCCATACAAAATTTGTATCATCCTGAAACTTACAGTATCTAGTAAAACAATACTTTTGTTGAGATTATTTATAAATACAAGCAGGAAAGGACCGAGGATTAATTCCTGGGAGGATTCACCGGTCACAACTTTCCAATTAAAACTATTACCGTTGATAATTACCTTTTGTTTCCTATTATCTAGCCACTGAATAATCCAATTTACAATGTCATCTTGGATCCTGTGAGTATTTCATTTAACCATGAGTCTTCTGTGAGGGATCTTATCAAAGCCCTTCTGAATGTCTAAATATATACAGTGGAATTTTTTGACTGTACTCAGAAAATGGTGCAAGGTGAATGCTCAGATTTCTGACTTGCACCCTCACGATTTTAACCTCAACCACAAACTATGACACCTCAAATAATTCTGCACACTTTTTATGGCCATGATCTGCTTTTCATAAACCCATATTATTCGGAACTATTTTTAACACCCCCTCCCCAATTCTGCCTGCGAGCTAGTCAAGTGGAATACACCCAAAGTGCATTCTGTCTGACATGACCTGAACCCATCTGTATTTCTGGGTTCAGGTCATTTTAGTAGGCTAGATGTTCCCCTGGCATAAGCCCATTTCCTGTGGGGGAGGAAATTCAAGCACTGCAGAAGACCTGAGAGGCCTGCAACAGAGGGAATAGTCGCTGACTGCAAGGCTTTCCAGCTGCTGCACTAAATTAGCATGAAGAAGGTCTGTTGCCTCAAAGATCTAGTGCAGCACCTGGAAGAAGAGGTAACTTACTTGTCTTTGGCCTCCATCTGCTTGCGGCCAACCCCATCTCAGATTCTCTGATCTGAGCAAGGCTAGGTGTCAGGCCTAAGGCCCACTTGCTGTCAGTGAACCTCCAAATGGGCTTCCACCTGGCGTGAACTCAGGAAAATGAGACTCAAAGCATTATGACATCAATCCCAACCTCAATACCATGGGACCTCCATGCTTGCGCTGCTGTAGATGCAAGAGTTCCAACCCCCTTTGGTGCACCCCAAGGAAATACCGGGCAACATGAAGATGGGCAAAAATCTGGCATCATAAATCTCCATTCTTTTTCCTCTGCTTTGTGCTTAGGAAATGAGAGTAACCTGAATACAAATGGCCAGGGTGATCAGGGACTAGGGGGTAGCAGATTAGGGCTGGGGGGAAGGATGGTTGAGTGACAGAGGACTGGGGGGCCGAGAAGAGGGAGCTAGGAGTCACGGATGTGGGAGAAAGGAATACTGGGGAATGGGGCTCGGCGAGAGAGGGAGACTGGGGAATAGGGGCTCGGGGGAGAAAGAGAGACTGAGGAATGGGGTGCGCGGGGCCAACATTTTCTGCAGAGCTGGGAGCAGCAGCAATGTGGTGAGTGAGAGCGATGCCGAGAGAGGAGCAGCCAGTAAAGGGGTGAGTGAAACCTGGGAACTTTAATGTGAGTTAATTGTGAAAGATTGTTTCCACCGGTGGACGAGTGGGGAACAAGGGAACAGGGATTGAGAATTCTCCGTGGAAGAATCAAGGGGGAAGGGAGAAGGGCACTTCTTGAACTAAGGGCTATGGGTACATGGGATGCTTCACCACTAGAGACTAGAACATCATTTAAAATAAGTATTTGAAAAGGAGCAGTATAAATTGATCTGGAGAAATAGAGTTACAGGAGAGAGCACGAGGGGCCGAATGACCTCCTCATGTGCTGTAATTTCTATCATTCTATGAAAACTCTCTTTTATTGAGTGCGAGCCGAGGGAGTGGTATGGAAATGTTGGTGTTGAGCTGAGTTTAGAACGATGTGCCCTGTGAGAAGTGCCCCAAACACCGAGCCCATTGCCCTTTAGTTTGGTTCAGGTCGGGCTTGGCCGGCTGATTTTCATATGTGAAGTCCAAGTACAAATAGGCTCCGATTGAGGTTCCTAGTTCAAAGTTGTCACCTTCACACAGAACCTGAGTCCAAACCAGAGTCCAAGGAGATAGAGGGAATGATTTTAACCCCCAAGAACGGATGGGTTGGGGTCGGGTGGGAGTTGAAAATAGTTGATTTTCGGGTCGCGACCGCAATCCAGCTGCACTTCTGGGTTTAATGTGGGCGATAAAAGTACAGGCTTCCCACTGGGGAACGCAAAGTCCAAAAATCTTGCGGTTGCAACCCAAAAAATCAACTATTTTCAACTCTCACCCGTCCCCAACCCACCTGGTCTTGGGGATTAAAATCACCCCCAGAGGGAGGGAGCTGGGGCCTGTTAAAAGTGGCATCACCTGGGGAGTCTGACAGAACCTTGTGCAGTTCAGGGAGATTCTGGCTGTAGTTACAGGGTGAATATCAGCAGGTTATAGAATTTCTATTAATTACAGGTAGGATATTGGGACATTACACCTATTACTACCAGTTACATATAGACTATCAGTGAGTTATATTACTGTTGGTTGTGAGGGAAATCTCAGTGTTACCACTATTTCGATTAGTTGTAGGTGTAATTTCAGTGAGTTACTATTAGTTACTAGTGGAATCAAAGTTCCTCCCACTTCTGGTTTCCCCCCTGCAAATCCCATCCCCTGTCCTCAGTTTTCCCTCAGCCCCACCCTCCGCCCTCAGTTTTCTCCCGGACCTCAGCCATCGGTTTTCCCCCCCCATCCCCGGTTGTCCTTCTTCACCTGCTGGTCCCCTGGCTCTTGGAGCTTCTTGCACAACAGCTGCTGGCACAAAATCACCAGCAATGATACTCAAATACAAGAGACCCAACCTTTGTAAGGTAAGTGCAATAACATGTGCAGATGTCAGTCAATCCAATGTCATGTGATCTGATGTCATGTGATCAGATGTCAGATGATGAATCGTCAGGTGATCTGATGTCATGTGATCAAACCTCCATGAAAATCTCCAACCAGAGTTGGCAACCTGAGCCACTCATTATTTTTACAAGTGCAATTCCGGTAACTGAGACCCCAATACCATTTTAACATGTTTTCAGCAAGGTTGGCACCTGCTTCCAGCCTTGCCAGTAACTACGGGCGCCAAAAAGCAACAGGCCAGAAGAGGGCTGAAAAGGTAAGAATTTTATTTGAAAAGATTAATAAATCATTGTTCATATTGATAGTATTAAATTCTGGAAGAATTGTACCATTATTCAAGCATGGAAGGAGGCTCTGAATAAAAGTTCAGATTTAAACATGCATATTTAGATAGAACATTTTGGATACACTGGATATTGTTGCAGGGAAATTTGGCAAATTTCTTTTAATCTTAAGTGTTATATATTGGCGCTCAGTGTAAAATTACCTATCATGTAACTGTGGTATTTATTTATTTATTAATCCACCTGCTGTGGGTTAAGAAAATTTTATTTATTTATTTTTTCAGGAAAGATGCATATTGCACCATTGATGAGGAAATCTCTTACAAATATTCTTTCAATAGAGATCTGCTTCTCATCACCAATTCCACACTCAATCACACACACACACACACCCCAACACACCAACATAACTTCAGACTCAACATGAACAATGTCATAATAGATCTGTATATGTAAATGTCTTGAATCTGTAACTCTTCAGACATTACATTATGTTACAGAAGAAAAACAATGTTTTTTTTAACAAAAAAAGAAAGGAAGCCACATATTTCCTGCTATTTTTTCTGACCTGGTGGAAGACCCATTTATCTTCTAACTGATATCAGAATGTTCCTATTTAAAGCAATTAGATTTTATGGACTTAGAGACACTCTTCCATGTTAGCAGCAGAATGACGCATTGTGCATTAAATGGTATAATACTCCCGTCATTATAGAACAGCTCACCCCCTGACACCCTCTGTGGCATCAGCAATGCCACAGGAGATCTACTAAAATTTTAAACAGATTCCAGGATCTGTTTTCTTTTGCAGATCTGCAATTTGGCATTTTTAAAATAATAGCTTGGGCTTCTTTTCTAATTTTGAGAAATCGTGAAAGCGATTTTCAAATTATAGTAGCAGGTCAGAAGGAGCTGAGGCAGCGTGAATAGTCAGTTGTGAGAGGTTTCAAAGACAGTCGATATGGTGGTCTGAATCAATGACCTCATCTCATTCACGTTCAGTAGGGGGGGAACATCGCTCTAGTTATCTATGGTAACAGAACTTTTAAACTGCTCTTCTGATTCACATAACTGATGTATTGTGTCCAGTGTGCCATGCTGTCTATGAGGATCATTTAGGTGAAAAGTAATTCAGTTGCTATATTCAAGCAAAACAACAGATGAATTGTAATGTTCCTTGGCTGTGTGAGTGAGAGCCCAATGCCATTCATTGTTTTGCAGTCAGTGGAGTCTCATATCATGTTAAAAGTCCAGAATATCCAACGTCATTTCCAGTGAGTAGGCAGATAAGAATAAGGATGTTACTGATACCAGAGATGCTTTTATAATATCATACATTGAATGTTTTTCAGCTCCTGCTAGATATCTAAATGTCATTAGCTTATTTCTATCTGTATAATTGGCTATTGCTTATTGTGTGAAATTATGGAGAACCATTTTCATCTACCTGTGTTTCACTGCATCAGACAGCCTTACACAATACATTATCTTCCTATATGTTAAGCATTATTTTGGGCCCTAATGTAGAATGTGCAACCAATTAAACTGATCATTACCCTCCACTGTCAATCATCTATTCTTTTACATTAGAAAGATTTCACTTCTGTGATTTGGTAGAATCCAACCCAAGGTTTGACACGTAGGGGTCTCTCTCATTCTCATTGCTGAAGGGTCATCCATGAAATGAGTTCGAGTAATCTCAAACTGCTACTGGACACAGACACACAACACTAAACTGCCTATAATTTGACACAATCTTGCTCAAAAAAACCATAAAGATTGTTGGGCAATGGAAAGTTCACATTGCTACAGTAAGGGATGCTCGCTTGAGGTTGCGGGGTCGGGGGGCTAAGGCATATTGTTGGGCTTGAATAGAGGATGCTTTACTCTGCATCTGCCTTTGTCATTGCTGAACTTGGAGATGCTATTCTATTAGTGTTCAAACAACATCACTAACAGAGATTATCTGGTCATTATCTCATTGCTGTTTGTGGGATCTTGCTGTGTGCAAATTGGCTGCTGCATTTCCTACATTACAACAGTGACTACACTTCAAAAGTACTTCATTGGCTGTAAAGCATTTTGGGATGTCCTGAGGTTGTGAAAGGTGCTATACAAATGCAAATCTTTCTTTCTTTTCTATTTTCTGGCAATCCTCGCCTTAATGAGTGCCAAAAACAATTGAGCCTAAAATATATTTTCCTTAGAAATTCTGTCATTTTTTTCTGACCTGTACAGACACTCAACATTACAGTTTGCTTATGTCAACAGTTATTTATAAGCTGTATCTTGGTGAGTTCATTAAATTGTCAGAATGACTATGTCGTACATTTATATTATTAAAAGTGCATATAGTATATTGCAGATTAAATGTGTAGAATGCCTGTAACAAAAAAGTCACAATTTTTGGATTGACTAATTTGCCAAAATTTAGATCAGGAAGGATCCCACAGAAAATAACCCATTCCGGGCTTAGGGACTGAGGATTTCCAGCTCCTGTCGAAAAATTCTGTGGGAGGCAAAAAGATGCACCATCAGATCCCACTTTCCCCTTGCTCTCTATGAGGGTAATGAATTAAGGAGTGCCACACATATAAAGAGACTGCAAGCTAAGGGTCAGGGAGAGCAGGTATCTTACAATGGCTGCTATGGTGAGGTTGTTATCCTTTCTCCTGCACCGCAAAGGTGCCCCGTAGCACTCACTGTCAGAGCTACCTCCCTCCGCAAAGTGCCTACCGCATTCTTGGAGGGTCTCTGGCTCCAACCTGAGGCAGCTCATTTATCCTGCTCCATATCCCTGTTATGAGGACGTGTCGGTCTGACTTTCTGAAGTTTGCTGCTTGTTTCTTCGATCTGGTTGCCATCCTTATTCTCCAGGTTGCCTGCTTCCTCCACTGTTGCATTTGCCCCTTTAAAGCGACAACAGGTTCTACATCCTGCTGCTGCACCAGATCCCTGCATCTCCTCCAGGTATTTTATGGCCTCCACACCCCCACTTCTCCCCCAACTCCCTCACTCCCTTCAACTCTCCACACTTCCCCTCTCCCTCCCCACTTCCCCCTTCAGGTATTTCCTGACCTCCTCTTCATAGCCTAACTCCTGCTGCTGGGCTATTTTCTGTTTCCCTGCACCCCTCCAGTCAGTACATCTATTGTAAACTGTATTTATTCAGCCTATAAACCACTCACTATGTAAATTGGCTGACCCCGTCACTTACAGTGGGGTCAGCTCTGCTACCTGTAGGCGGGCAGAAGTCCTGCTCCACCTCTGCAGTGGCACCATCAGAATTTTGAACCTGTAATATTTTAATCCCCTTTCCCCAAACAAGATGATTGGGTATTTCTTGTTATAATAAATAATTGATTCTAAATGTGGAGGTTCATGACAACCCTACCTTTATGAACTAAATTTCAATGTTAAATTCCACGTTTTTTTGATATCAGTCAGCAGAGTTACATAAATGGCTAGTTATCTTTACTATGTCTGTCTGTGTTACGGCCTCTCCATACGTACACATACATTATTAAGGTTGTAATTTTTGTCATAGAGATTTTTTAATTAAATTCCTGGTGCAGACAGGACACAAATTATCAAATGTCATAGTCTGTCACAGACATAATTTACATGCAGAACTTGCTTGCCCTTATTGTGACTCACCTTCATGTTTTCCTGTTAAGTATTCACCCATGTTGACCGAATTGGCTTCATTGTGCAGTTACATTTGATAGTTGAAACATGTACTTTCACATGCAAAACCGGATGCTCATTTCTCCTCAAATGATGCTTGATTAGTATTTTAGCACATGTACATGTGGAATTGCCCTTGCCACCTTGATTTTTGCACTGGAAAGGGAAATGATGAAGAGGGAAATATTTCACAGGATCCGTGATCCCGCCAATAAAATTAAGCCTTCAGACATTATGGACTGGATATTAACCCCCCACGACTGTTGGGAGAGGGTCAGGGGGTTAAAATGTCAAATTTGCACAACCCAACCCCAACCCGCTGCATACTCGCCTGCCGCCATTTTGATGGCAGCGATTAATGGAGTGAGCGAGTGTCCTGCTGTAGAGAGGCGGGAAGTTCATTAACATATTTAATTTGGAGTCCTATTATGCAACTTGGACCCAAAATTGAATTTAACTGCTGCAGCACAGGTATCCCGAGGGTTGTGAAAGTCGCTAGTAAAACGGGGTGCTTAAAAGTCAGGAGGTCTGAGGTGAATAAAGGTTCATTACTCACAGGTCCTTCCTCAGTTGCTTCTGGCCTATGGTTTGGTGGGAGTACTTGGTGTGAGAGACTGATTTGGAGAGTTTTGAGTTGTTCAGCTAAAGAAACTCATGATGGGTAGCGCCATGGCTGCTCTCGATTGAACTGAGGAAGAGGAGGAGAATGAGGATCAACAGCAGTAAGGGCGTGCTGTGGAAGGAGCTGCAGGTGGCCAGTGGAGAAGGGAGCACTGTTTTACTAGCGACTTTCACAACCCTCGGGATACCTGTGCTGCAGCAGTTAAATTCAATTTTGGGTCCAAGTTGAGCTCCCAGAGGGCCCTACCCGTCCCTACCCACCTAACAGGGTTCTACAAACAGAGGCTCAGCTTCCTTGACCTGTCGGAGGAGCAGTGCTTCCGAAAGCTGAGATTGTCATGTCAGGTGGTCACAGACATCTGCAGCCTCCTAGAAGAAGACCTGCTCCCTGCTTGACCTGGTGGCCACACATTACCGGTGGCTGTGAAAGTCACCACCGCCCTCAATTTCTTTGCCTCTGGTTCCTTCCAGGCTGTTACCGGAGACATAGCGAGGCTCTCGCAGTCGGCTGCACGTAAGTGCATACAGCAGGTGATGGATGGATTGTTTTCAGGTCTGGGAGTTAGGTAAACTTCCCCTGTGATGACAATAGCCAGAGCAGGCACTTGGATTCGCGTCTCTGGCTGGCTTCCCACAGGTACAGGGTGCCACTGACTGCACACACGTGGCAATCCGAGGATCACCAGATCAACCAGGAGCATTTGTCAACTGCAAGGGATTTCATTCCATCAATGTGCACCTGGTGTGCAACAAATAAAAAGGTTCCTGCAGGTCTGCACCAGGTTCTCTGAGAGCTGCCATGATGCTTTCATACTGCAGCAGTCCAACATCCCCGACCTCTTCCAAGCTGGAAGGAACCTGAAAGGATGGCTACTTGACGACAAAGGATACCCCCTTCAAACCTGGCTGATGACACCTCTGAGGAACTCCACCGAAAAACACCAGGCGTGGTACAACTCGAGCAATATGACACCCAAATGTATCATCGAGCAAGCCATCCGCACGCTCAAGT
Source organism: Heptranchias perlo (assembly GCF_035084215.1). Lineage (NCBI taxonomy): Eukaryota > Metazoa > Chordata > Chondrichthyes > Hexanchiformes > Hexanchidae > Heptranchias > Heptranchias perlo. The sequence continues at coordinate 114,338,983 of NC_090327.1, read as the reverse complement.
TGCGCTTCTGGTACCTGGATAGGTCTGGAGGCACTTGTCAGTGCTCGCCAGCGAGAGTCTCAAGGATAATCCACGCATAACATAGCGCAGCAATGAGGACTAGAGCTCCAGGAGGATGAAACTGCTGAGGACTTGTCCTGATGAGGGATACAATGGTGAGGAGGATGATGGGACACCCAACACAAGACCAGCCGATCACATGTCAGGGATGCCCTGATGGCTCGAAGGTTCAGTTAGTCACTCACACTGGACCAATGTCACGATACCATCCCTCCCTCACACACATGCAGTCCTGTAATTATTCATTCACTGGGTCCACTTCCACCAATTGGTGTCAGTCAATTCATCTCTCCACCTTTAATACCAAACAAATGAAAAGCAGAATGGGCAACTCACCATTCAATAATGGGGCACACAGGAAAGTGGTGAGAATTTTAATATTTAATGTGCTCCAATAAATGAATAATCATAACAAATATAAAAATACACCCATGTGTTCACCCTTGGTGAACTAGAAAGCCTTTCTTTGCCTAATCCTGCCACTTCTACATGGTGCTACCCCTGTGGCTTCAGCAGAAGTAGTGGCAGGCTGCCCAGATTCCTGCTCTGTCTTTTGAGATGCTCATGGCCGACAACCTCTGGATGTTGGAGCCCGTGAGAGCACCACCACTGACTGCTCCACTTGCACCTGTGCAGGGGCAGACTGGGTCAGCGAGAGAGGAGGCAGCATTTCGGGTACTGGTTGAGGGGGAGCAATGGGTGTGACATGCAAACGGTCTGGGAAGCATGCACACTTTCCTCTCCTCAATCACCATCCTCTCTCTCCTGGGCCCGCAGGACATCACTCCTGCCTCTCTGCGGGAGAGCAGCTTGGAGCAGATCAGTGTCGCCTTGTAAGCCCATGTCTAATTCATCTGCCAGCTTTTCAAAGCTGGTAGAAATATTGGCGACCAGATTATGCAAGGCCGCAGTCTGGGCCTGCAGGGACTCATTTGTGCACCCTAATACAACTTCCACAGAGGCGGTCAGACTCTCAATGGTAGATTGCTTGGTCAAAAAGCCCCGCCACTTCACTCCACAAATGTTCGACCTGAACTCGCCCTTCCTCTGGGACGTTGTGGACAGTGTGCTTGGCAGGACTGCCAGTACCTCACACAATTGCCACTGAGCCTCTATCACTCTCCTTTTAATTGATGCCCCCCCACCCCCCCCAACCCATGTTCAGCATCTCTGTCCAGCTGAGCAGAGCTTGGAAAGGACGGTGTCCTCCAACGCGGACTCTCCATTGTTGTCCCTACCACCACTCTCTGCTAGTGCTCACTTGTGCTGTGCCAATCACCAAGTGACATTCCATCTAATTGTCTAACAGGCCCCACCAATGTGCTCGTTTGTGCGCTGGTGCCTGCAATGCGTGTCTCCTGTGACCGTGAGCCCTCAGCAGGAGTGAGCTCCTCTGAGGAGACTTTGTCTTCTCCGGGCAGGGGCTCCTCTTCTTCTCATGGTGGCCCTGGAGGAGAGAACAGACAAGGTTAAGATTTAGTCATGGGAATGTACAAATGTTGAAATGTTCATGAGTAAAGTCATCACATTTGATAATGTGCTGAAGTCAGCTGAAGATGCCTTTGGCTTGTAGGAGTTGTGGGTCTGAGAGATTAATGATGTCACACTGCTCCAATGGACAATGATCTTGCCATCTCCGATGCTCAGGGAGGCAGAGATGCCGCTTATTTCAAGAGCCTCCTTCTCCGCCGGGAAAAGCTTCACGATCTGTGGGGGTCTGCCTTCGGTTTTCGCCCTCTCTCTGACATTCTGTGCTCCCTTCTCCTGCAAGAGTGGCACGACAGACCTACAAGTGGCTCTGAGGCACATGTGGATCCGATGGTGTGCAGTGTATTCAGTGAGGGTGACAATCAGGCAGGTGCATCATGAGTGGCACTGGCATGCATTTGAGGAATGTGTTGACGGTGCCATTTGAGGACATGTGCTGAGAATCCGGAGAGCTGAAGGAGGTGTTATCAGATTACATAAGGATTGGGGTGACTGGCAGTGATGGAGGGATGAAGCTTTGAGGGGAGTGAGGGTGAGAGGATGTGCATTTAAATGGAACGATAGGTGCTGATGAAGGTGAAGTGGATGTGAGGAGTGCTGTGAATGGAGTACAATTGACAAGTCACAGTGAGAGGTGGTGCACTACAGGATGTAAGTGCATCTTTACGTTTGCTAACATTTCCTGACCTGGTCAGGTCATTGAAGCATTTACGACACTGAATCCGTGACCTCACGGTAACACTCCTGCTGCTGACCTCCTCCGCCACCTCCAGCCATGCCTTCTTTGTGGTGGCAGCAGGCTTTATCTTTCCATTGCTGGGAAAGAGGACCTCCCTCCTGGCCCTTATTGCACCCAGTAGAATATCCAGTGAAGCATCCGTAAACCTTGGGGCAGCCTTCGCTCTCCCTGAAGACATCTCTATCTTCTCTTTCTATTGCACAATCTTCTGACCTCCAAACATCCTCGTCCATTTCATCTGTGAACTGGGCCTTTAAATAGTCGATGGAAAATTGCGTCATGCGGGTCCACGTCGCGCCTGCTCACGTGCAGTGGAGTCATGAAACCCAGAAGTAAAATGATAATGAGGCACGGCTGTTGAAATCGTCCAGGCCTATCCATCCCGCGATGTTACACGTTTGTCGCCTGCTATCGCACCCCACCCCGCTCCGTTCCCGTCTCCGGGTTAATATCGGGGCCGATTTGTTTCTTACCATTGTTGCTCATTGATGAAAATAATAAACACAGTAAAATTCTTTTTGTAACACTACCTCTTCCAACACACTTATTGCTCATGAGAACTGTCTGTGCATCATTGTAGCCTCCCTTCCCCCAGCCAGAGACAAGCAGAGATGTCTAATGGTGATAGTTGCTGGCAGCATAGAAAGACTTGGAGAAGTTAAATTGAGCACCAATAAATAAGTCACAGATTTCCCACAGCCTTTGTAGGACTTTCTAATGTTGAACATTCATAATCTTTCAAAAGCGTGAAAGGTTGCCACAAACATCAGTAAAAGTACACCATCAATGATTAAATTCGATTGGGAATTCCATTCAAGTTTTAAAAATATTCTAAAATGCGTGTCACATACCAGCAACTGCTAGCAATTGGTATAACTGTACATGATAAATCATTTTCAATTTTATTCTGATGAAATTACATAATACTAGGCTCTTAAATGATCATTTATATCCATGGAATTATTGGAGGATATTGGATATGATGCTTGTTTAATGCTGCCATATCACACATAACAACAAAGTGGTAGATTAGTTATTTTATTTTTCTATAAACTTTGCTCATTACTGGCCTGTAATTCATTTCTCACTGTTGTTTGTGGGTTATCGACGAGCTTTATCGGTTCTTTCTATATGATATTCAACACCTTACTATACAGCACTCTGCAAGCACATGACCAATTTTAAGTAACATATACATTATATTAATCATACATTTCACATAATCTAATTGAAAAATGCACACTTTTTTCCCTTTCATATTTTAGACTAAAGTAATTTATGTATGGTGCAAGAGTAAGAATATAAACTGATGGATACATAGGAATAAATAGAAAATATTTAATTGAGGAGTACAGATGATGGTCCTTGAAAACGTCAGTTCAGTACTACTTTTTGTTCATTGTTTAATAATGATATATATTGTTAACATTGTTGGTAGATTGTAATTTTGTCTCAATTTTTACACTAGTGTTATCACTGTAGATGAATTCTACGGGCCTGGGTTTTCCATCTCTGCGTTCATCTGCCCACGATTTTCTGCCCTTTACTTTAATGGGGGAGAAAGTCAGGGCTAGTGAGCATAGAAGCGTAAAACACGGCCCCAGGCTCATAGTTACACTGTAGGACTTTTGATGGTGAGTTCCTTACTATAGGTTAAATAAGAAATAACCTTCAATTGATTATTAAGGTAATTCAATAGCCTGTTTTTATTATAAGAAATTAACACCAGGCTAAACTTTCTAAAAGTTTAATTTCAAGTCCTAAAATATTAATAAAATGGTCAATAACACAATCTTATTTCTCAGTAAATCAGAAAAAATTAAGATTAGAAAATAAATGCAAAACATGATTTACTGTGCAATATTGGAATATAGGTACCAGTTATTAACATAATTTGGGGGTTATATTGGATAACTCACGAAAACGGGCTCTAGGATCACTGTGCACGATTAACCCGTGCCCGTTGGTTTGCCATCGTAACCACGTAACATTCGTGCTGCCTGACGATTTCAGTGATTGCTGCGTGCAGTCACTGTTACCTGCGCTGTTGATTGGCTGCATGCACCAACAGGGGGCTCCGATCTCGGGAGTGGCTGGCTCTACTTAAAGGCAGCCTGCACCTCTTAAAGGGGAGGTGCAGTGTGACTGCAGGAAGTCCTTTGGGAAGTGCTGGAAGATATTGAAGAATGGCTGCGCCTGGGAGAGAGCAGCACCAAGGTTCTTGGACGGTGCACTAGAGGCCTTGGTGGGAGAGGTGGACAGACGGAGGGCAGGCTCGAGGGGCCGTACGGCCTACTCCTGCTCCTATTTCTTATGTTCTTATGCACCACGCACGTGGATGCAGTGCAGGAAGAAGTTCAATGATATTTCACGAGTGGTCAAGGTGAGTGAGGTCAACCGTCACATGGCATATCCTACCAACTGCACCACTAGCCGCATCCACTGCTCCCCGCACTACACCCCCCATCACCCACCTACCAACAAACTCTTTCAATCAGTACGCAACCGTACTCCGATGCTGCATCTCACCCTCACACATTACCACTGTTGCAAGCCGCACATCCACAACTCACAGGTCACACACACTGGCAGCTATTCAACCATGACAGCCACATCACCCAAACGTCTTGCAGGACACTCACTGACACACTTCCCTCTTTCTTGCAGGAATAGATGGCGCACAACACCAGGCAGCAAGAAAGAACTGGGGGAGGACAGGCCGCCGATACGTCCTCACCCCCATGGAGGAAACAGTGCTGTCGATCATTGGAGGGGCCGTTGCTGAGGCCGTGGCCATTGGCGGTGCTGGAGGGATCGATGATGAGGGTCTCTGCATTCCTAATCCTCTTTCTCGCTTCCCATTTCTCCTTCAGCCCACAATCTTTTCTGACTCAGGTGTAAACACACACTTCTTACTTTCTCCTCTCCCCGCACCACAACTCAACCCATGTCCCTTTGTCATTTCAGATACCCAAGAACTGGAACCGGCACAGTCAGAAGAGGCAGAGGAAGATGACAGTGATGATGAAGACACAACGTCACTCGATCTTACACTTGCAGCCACGAGCTCAGAGACTGGCACTGGTTAGGATAGAGGAGGGATCTGCACGTGGAGAGACACTGGGCACAAGTGCACAGGAGCTGGGGTGGGGTGAACGGACATCGTAGGTGCCAGCTCGCCGGAAGGCCAGATTGCACACTACAGAGGAGTCAGATGATGACTTCGATGGCCCAGGCTACAGAAGACGGCTGATGGGTGTACACAACCAAAAGCATGGTTCACTGGAAAGCGTGCCAGAAAGCCAGCACACAATGTCAAGGAGCATGGAGGAGTCCAGCTCCAACTTGGCACAGGGCTTTGTGCAGAGCTAGGAGTCCATCCTTTCCCACATGGAACAGTTGGTCACCTCCATCAGCACACCATAATAACGGATGTCACATCTTCCATTGCAGCACAAACATCTGTTATCCAAGGTATGACTGCTGCTTTGGAAGTTCAGGCTGCTGCTGTCGTGTCTCTGGGTTCCAATGTAGAACGGGGCTTCCAGGGCGTCACAGGACTCCAGCAATCTGTTTTCATTTCTGCGATGGGCTGAGGGAGGAAGCAATGTGTAATCATAAGGAGGACGATTTGATAGTCATGTGGCAGAGGAAAGGTAAGGAGTGTGGGACTGTTGGTGAATGGGGAGATGTCGTTGAGGTTACTGGTATCGCTCATTAATCATCTGATCATGCAAAGGCCTGACAAACAGGACCTATCTACCTCGTTGCCTCCCTTCCTCTTCCTCCATTTCCGCCTCTTCCTTCTCCTCTTCCCTCATCTGGCAGCTTGTTCTGCTCTACATGGCCTCTCTGCATGCTCCCAGTCATGTTCAATTGCCAGAGGAAGCCCTAGCAGGCCACCCATGTCTGGAAGCAACTTTGGTCAGCATACCACTTTAAATGCCACTAACAGAACTACATGACCAGCCAGACCACTCGCTACTTTCTCCAAGTATAGGAAACTTCAACAAACACCCACAATTGCACCAGCAGCCAGAATAACTAATCCAACAACTAACCTGTAACTCCTGCATGCTCCCTTTAAATAGCACTGCTGGGGGGTCCTTCATGCCCTCTAACTCTTGTTCAGCTGTCCGAGATTAGGACAGTGCGTTGGCTGCAGCGGGGAGTTCGAAAATGATGCCAGCTGCTTCAAATCAGCGTTGCACACTTATTAACATCATAATCTCCCTACTCTACATGCTTCTGGCGTTCGTTAGGTGCAACCACCTTTACCAAGACGGCGTCCTGTGCACATCACACTGGAAGTGTGCACGCGCATCTCGGATGCCATTTTCGGGGTTTAGGTGTCCGCGTAGCACCTAAACAATGGGCGCTACGTGGCCCAATTTAGCCCCCTGTGTCTGTAGACCCTGAGAGGTGGGTAAGGCCTTCTGTGCACATTCCCCCTCTGTTGTTGCCTTCTCTGTGGCCCACCTGCAGCTCCTTCTTCAGCCCACTCTTGCTGCTGCTGCTCCTCTTCCCCCTCGACCTAGTAGAGTGCAGCAAGAACAGCACCCATAACCAGCTTCTTGTATTTTTTTCAAAAGACTATCAAAAATACACCCAAAGCAAACAGCGAGCACAGAATCACAGCCCACAATGAAGTGAAAGAGCACCCGTGAATGCTGCAGCTTTATTCAGATTGTGGCCTTTTTACTCTCTGCACACTAATCAGTCAGCACCCAATCCTTCCCCTAGCAACCTTGCCGACCTGCATGAAACCCATGCTGCACTCATTAAAATCACATCGGGGTCCTAATTGCATCATAGAACCCTGATTTGCATATTCATGAGCCTCCCGCCTCTCCACAGCAGGGGACTCGTCGAAACCGATATTGGCCGCCATTAATATTGCAGCGGCCGGGAAGGAGGCAGGATCGCCATGTCCAGGATTTTAACCCCTTGCCTGCCCGTCAGGGTTGGGGGGGTTGGGGTGGGGAGGTTAAAATTGAGGCCTTCATCTCAGTAGGTGTAGGATTACTGCAGGAATAGAGGATGTGGAATGGGCCCTAATTCCTTCAGATCCACTCTAACAATCCCAAGGTGCCTCTGAGTGCCAGCAGTATAACTTTAGCAAGTTGCAATATGTTCTGAGCAAGATATTGGGCACTCAGAATAGACATCCGCCACCCTTCTTCCACAATGGTCTTTTATCCCAGGCTTCTCTCTATACTGGAGCTCACCCGATCCATGAATAAAAGAACAGATATTGGAAGCTAATTCTACTTCAATGCGGAAGAGAAAGGAAATAAACTGCAGTGCTGTCAGAGGATGAACAATCTGTGCTGAGATCCAAGGATCCTCAATAGAGTGTCTCATTTAAAGATAGTGAAAGAAATCGCCACACTCAAGATGAAATTATCTCCAAAGGGTTTCATGTGACTTTTTATTTTGCAAAGTTTTGTGATTTCTGTAAGACACAGTAAGCAAATTTATGAGAGCATACAATATGTAGAAATAATCAGCACTGAATGTACTAACTGTACAGAACTTGGAACAACAGAAAAAGTAAATAAATAAGCAAGAATGAAATACTATTTCTAGAGTTTTCACAAATAATGGCAATTGAAACCATGGTTATAAAGTGAACAAAAGGAGCAAAAAAAGATGCTGTGACAAACATTCTTCACTTTACATAAGAAGAAATGAGTGAACTTTTGGTCCTAAATAAATATAAAGGATGGAGTATTTTAATGAACTGTGAATGCCTATGATTATTGGGCCAGCTCATTGAGCAATATGGTCAAATCCATGGCAATCAAGTAGAGAAGGTCTTGATTCTGTGTGGGTGCTGTCTGATCACTCAGAACAGAAAGGGCTGGAACTATTGGGTGTAATGTCGTTTTATTATTCCCAAATTTCACAGCTTGGAAAATATGTGGGGGCGCGATTCCAGCAACTCTGCCGGGTTGCACCTGCCAAGGAACTCTGTCATTGGTGCCATCAACGTTCATGGGGTCAGTAGCGGAGCCTGTAGTAATGGGCTTTTGGTGGTGTCGGGGCATATCTGTGTCAGTCTCCTCCCTGCTGAAGAACCTGCAAACATGGGCCTGAAAATCATTCAGGCTGCCATCAAAATGGCTGCAAATTTGATTGCGACCTAGGCATAGGGCCCCAGCCTTAAATGTGAGTTTTATTGGATGGTTTTGTGGGAATGGAACCTTCTCCCACCCCCACAGGACCATTGAAGTAAAGGGGATAGAGGTGAGGCCTCCCTAGATTGGATGCTCCTGTACCCTAGCCCTCAGTCCCAACCCAGTATATGATTGGTGCAGTTATACCTGGTCTCACTCACACAGGGGCCAACTTTGGGTCCAAACCTGGTCCAAGACCTGGCTTCCTGAAGATGAGGTCAAAAAGTGTTGGGGGGGAAGGCTTGAAGTAGGTTTGAAAGAGGGACGATCAGGCAGCTGGACCGTCCTTCCGAGGTGGGGTCAGCATCCCCACCCCCAGGCCGGCCAGCTTTGCCAGTATTTACAGGGTCTTCAGCAGGGAGCAGACTGACACAGATGCGCTCCCACGCTACCAAGAACCCACTGCTGCAGGCTCCGCCACTGACCCCATGAACGAACTTCGGCGGGCTCAGTGGCAGAGTTCCACGGCAGGCGCAATCCCGGTTTAACTGCTGGAATCGCGCCCCCACATATTTTCCAGGCTATGAAAGTTAGGAATAATAAAATGGCATTAAACCCAACAGTCCTAGCCCTTTTTGGATAGCTCACCTTATCACCCAATCCCTTCTTATCTAAAGGCATCTAATTGCTTCTTAAATTCTTCACAATATAAATTTTCCGTGACTCCGCTCCAAGCGCAAAATCTCACTTGATGGGAGCACAGACGTAAACAAACTTGATTTGCAGCTGTTCTGATTTTTCAGTTATCATCAAAGATCTAAAAGAAGACAGAATGAGGAGAAAATAAATCGTAGGAAAAGAAACGACAGGGCAAGCAGAAGTAAAGTGCTGAGCATTTTTACTTAAGAATGATTTTAATTTATTTTGTGAAATGCTACATTCATGTTACATTAACATTGGTACTCCTGATTTTTAAACAGCTTAACAACTGTAATGTTAGTTTGCTTCAGTATCATGGTCTATGGCTGAAAATGTTTAAAAATCTCCAGCCCAGGGAGTCAGAAATTTCCCAGGAATTGCTGATAATTTAAGGGTCACATCCGTATGATGAAACAAGCCATGTAGATTTGTTTCACTGTGACGCACATTAGATTGTGAGCACTTATAGAAAATGGATAAAAAGGGGTTGTTAAATGCTTGATGGATCTGAGGATTGTAATGCATGGCCACTTCATATATCAAAGTCTAACAGTAAAAACTTTTGAGTCAAAATGTGTAACAGAAGCACATGGATGCTTGGGAGCAGAAGGCTCAGGATCATGTGGATTGAATTATTTCATACATACATACAAAACCACCAAAGCTGAAGAATTGATTTCTATGGATAATTTAGAGGTATGGTGGTGTTTTACTTAAAGCTTCTGTGAAATAGACCAGTGAAAGTACGGACATGTCCTTTAAGCCAAGGTGCCTGGAAAATATCTCCACAGAAGGGTGGCTTCTTAAGGGCATTTGAATGTCAGTTAAAAGAAGCTATTTTCATCTTGAATAGATGACTGGTGAGTCCACAATTAGAATTTTGCATGCAATTTAAAGCACCCTAATTCTAAAAGACATTCATACATTATACTGGAGAAAAACAAGAAGGAATAACCTGGTACTTAGGACTACAAGGAGAGAGACACACTGCACTTGGACTTTACTGGAGAAATGAGGTTTAAGGTCACTGAAATGCCAGAAAGCATAGGTTAGGGATACAAGCCCCACTCCAGAGACTTGAGAACATAATCAAGGGAGTTCTGCACTATCGGAGGGGCCGTCTTTCAGATGTGGCATTAAACCAAGGCACCCATCTGTCCTTTCAGGTGGACCTAAAAGATCCCACAGCACTATTCAAAGAGCAGGGGAGTTCTCCCGGTATCCTGGCCAAAATTTATCTCTCAATCAACATCACTAAAAAAGCAGATTAACTGGTCATTTATCTCACTGCTGTTTGTGGCACTTTAAAAATATTTCATGTCCTGAGGTCCTGAAAGGTGCCACATAAAATGCAAATTCATTCCTTTCTTTTTCTTTTTCTGCTCTTTCCCTCTTTCTTTCTCTCTTTTTTTCTTTAGATATAGCAATAAGCAACTCAAACAAAGTGAGCCACATACATGAGCAATATAGCCAATTCAGTAGAATACAAGACTGAGGCCACCATTCTCAACCTGTATAGTGTTTTGGTAAGACCACACCTGAATCACCATATTCAGTCTGATTATCGAGGCACAAGGGCAACAGCCACGCCTTCGAAGTGGTGCAAAAGGTGCCATAAGATTCAGTTATGATGACAGCTTCGAAAAACCCAGACTCTTCAGCCTTGTACGGAAACAATTGAAAGGGGGGAAGGGGGCATGGTTAGAGATATTTAAGATATTAAATGGAATAGAAAAGGTTTATCTATTTCAAGTTAAGTCATGACTACAGGACAAGGGGGCATAGGTATGAACTGGTAATAGGCAAGTTCAGAACTGATATCAGGAAGCACACCATGTAATGAATGTTTAATACTTGGAATAGTCTCTGAGTCTCTAATGGAGCATAAGAAACATAACAACATAAGAAATAGGAGCAGGAGTAGGCCATGCGGCCCCTCGAGCCTGCTCCGCCATTCAATAAGATCATGGCAAATCTTCAACCTCAACTCCACTTTCCCGCTCGATCCCATATCCCTTGATACTGAGGAAAAGTATTCAGTTAATACTGAGGAAAAATTATTAGAAGGCAGTTTGATGTTGTGATGGGAGGTAGGCTGCAGGTTTCTATGAAAGGAAGAGCTAGATGGGCTAAATGGCCTCCCTCGTTTGTGCTCATCTTTGTGACGATGTAGATTTAAGCAGGATATTTGACATACCTTCCAGCCCAAGTAGTGGAACACATTACCGGCAAAGGCAGTTGAAGTGGTGTCACTTAACGCCATCAAAAAGGAGTTGGATAAATATCTCTGGAATTTGTATTAGGAGCTGAGAGGAGCCGAGCCGAGAGGAGGGAGCGTCCGATAAAAGGCGGGATTTCAGAGCGCTGAGAGGAGCTGAGAGGAGCCGAGCCGAGCGGAGGGAGCGTCCGATAAAAGGCGGGATTTCAGAGCGCTGAGAACAGCTGAGAGGAGCCGAGCCGAGCGGAGGGAGCGTCGGATAAAAGGCGGGATTTCAGAGCGCTGAGAACAGCTGAGAGGAGCCGAGCGGAGCGGAGGGAGCGTCCGATAAAAGGCGGGATTTCAGAGCGCTGAGAACAGCTGAGAGGAGCCGAGCCGAGCGGAGGGAGCGTCCGATAAAAGGCGGGATTTCAGAGCGCTGAGAACAGCTGAGAGGAGCCGAGCGGAGCGGAGGGAGCGTCCGATAAAAGGCGGGATTTCAGAGCGCTGAGAACAGCTGAGAGGAGCCGAGCCGAGCGGAGGGAGCGTCGGATAAAAGGCGGGATTTCAGAGCGCTGAGAACAGCTGAGAGGAGCCGAGCCGAGCGGAGGGAGCGTCGGATAAAAGGCGGGATTTCAGAGCGCTGAGAACAGCTGAGAGGAGCCGAGCCGAGCGGAGGGAGCGTCCGATAAAAGGCGGGATTTCAGAGCGCTGAGAACAGCTGAGAGGAGCCGAGCCGAGCGGAGGGAGCGTCCGATAAAAGGCGGGATTTCAGAGCGCTGAGAGGAGCCGAGCCGAGCGGAGGGAGCGTCCGATAAAAGGCGGGATTTCAGAGCGCTGAGAGGAGCCGAGCCGAGCCGAGCTGCGACCGAGTTCGAAGTGACGTCAGGAATCAGATCGGGACGCGACACAGGGGAGGCACCTGATTGGTGAGTAGGTTCAGGTGAGTATTTCTCCTTATCGACAGTAACTAAAGTAAAAGGAAAGGGAAGGTCTGCAGGTCTTATCGGAAGTAGCATTTATTTTTTAGTGAATCAAGGTCCCTAGTGTAGTTAACATTCTCTAAATTGAGAACAATTTAAAGGAGTAAACTCCTTAAAGTTAGTGGGAAGTAGTTTTTCTTTCCTTTTTTTTTCTCTTGACATTGTAGTTGTTCTTAAGCTAATTTAAGGGTTAAGTCATGGCAGGAGATCCCAGCGCCGTGTCATGTTCCTCTTGTGGGATGTGGGAATTCAGGGCTCCTTCCTGTATCCCTGATTCCTTCACCTGCGGGAAGTGTGTCCAGCTGCAGCTATTGTTTGACCGCTTGACGGCTCTGGAGCTGCGGATGGACTCACTTTGGAGCATCCGCGATGCTGAGAAAGTCGTGGATAGCACGTTCAGTGAGTTGGTCACACCGCAGATAAAAATTACTGAGGGAGATAGTGAATGGGTGACCAACAGACAGAGGAAGAGTAGGAAGGCAGTGCAGGGGTCCCCTGCGGTCATCTCCCTCCAAAACAGGTATACCGTTTTGGATACTGTTGGCGGAGATGGCTCACCAGGGGAAGGTGGCAGTGGCCAGGTTCATGGCACCGTGGCTGGCTCTGCTGCACAGGAGGGCAGGAAAAAGAGTGGCAGAGCTATAGTGATAGGGGACTCGATTGTAAGGGGAATAGACAGGCGTTTCTGCGGACGCAACCGAGACTCCAGGATGGTATGTTGCCTCCCTGGTGCAAGGGTCAAGGATGTCTCGGAGCGGCTGCAGGACATTCTGGAGGGGGAGGGTGAACAGCCAGTTGTCGTGGTGCATATAGGCACCAACGATATAGGTAAAAAACAGGATGAGGTCCTACAAGCTGAATTTAGGGAGTTAGGAGTTAAACTAAAGAGTAGGACCTCAAAGGTAGTAATCTCAGGATTGCTACCAGTGCCACGGGTTAGTCAGAGTAGGAATGACAGGATAGCTAAGATGAATACGTGGCTTGAGAGATGGTGCAAGCTGGAGGGATTCAAATTCCTGGGCCATTGGAACCGGTTCTGGGGGAGGTGGGACCAGTACAAATTGGACGGTCTGCATCTGGGCAGGACTGGAACCAATGTCCTAGGGGGAGTGTTTGCCAGTGCTGTTGGGGAGGGTTTAAACTAATGTGGCAGGGGGATGGGAACCGATGCAGGAAGTCAGTGGGAAATAAAGTGGTGACAGAAACAAAAGGCAGTAAGGGAGAGTGTACAGAACATGACCGGACAGATGGTCTGAGAAAGCAGGGCAAAGACCAAGGGAAGTCCAGATTAAACTGCATTTATTTCAATGCAAGAAGTCTGATGGGCAAGGCAGATGAACTCAGGGCATGGATGGGTACATGGGACTGGGATGTTATAGCTATTACTGAAACATGGCTAAGGGAGGGGCAGGACTGGCAGCTCAATGTTCCAGGGTACAGATGCTATAGGAAAGATAGAGCAGGAGGTAAGAGAGGAGGGGGAGTTGCGTTCTTGATTAGGGAGAACATCACGGCAGTAGTGAGAGGGGATATATCTGAGGGTTCGCCCACTGAGTCCATATGGGTAGAACTGAAAAATAAGAAGGGAGAGATCACTTTGATAGGATTGTACTACAGACCCCCAAATAGTCAACGGGAAATTGAGGAGCAAATATGTAAGGAGATTACAGACAGCTGCAAGAAAAATAGGGTGGTAATAGTAGGGGACTTTAACTTTCCCAACATTGACTGGGACAGCCATAGCATTAGGGGCTTGGATGGAGAGAAATTTGTTGAGTGTATTCAGGAGGAATTTCTCATTCAGTATGTGGATGGCCCGACTAGAGAGGGGGCAAAACTTGACCTCCTCTTGGGAAATAAGGAAGGGCAGGTGACAGAAGTGTTAGTGAGGGATCACTTTGGGACCAGTGATCATAATTCCATTAGTTTTAAGATAGCTATGGAGAAGGATAGGTCTGGCCCAAAAGTTAAAATTCTAAATTGGGGAAAGGCCAATTTTGATGGTATAAGACAGGAACTTTCAGAAGTTGATTGGGAGAGTCTGTTGGCAGGCAAAGGGACGTCTGGTAAGTGGGAGGCTTTCAAAAGTGTGTTAACCAGGGTTCAGGGTAAGCACATTCCTTATAAAGTGAAGGGCAAGGCTGGTAGAAGTAGGGAACCTTGGATGACTCGGGAGATTGAGGCACTAGTCAAAAATAAGAAGGAGGCATATGACATGCATAGGCAGCTGGGATCAAGTGGATCCCTTGAAGAGTATAGAGATTGCCAGAGTAGAGTTAAGAGAGAAATCAGGAGGGCAAAAAGGGGATATGAGATTGCTTTGGCAGATCAGGCAAAGGTGAATCCAAAGAGCTTCTACAAATACATAAAGGGCAAAAGGGTAACTAGGGAGAGAGTAGGGCCTCTTAAGGATCAACAAGGTCATCTATGTGCGGAACCACAAGAGATGGGTGAGATCCTGAATGAATATTTCACATCGGTATTTACGGTTGAGAAAGGCATGGATGTTAGGGAACTTGGGGAAATAAATAGTGATGTCTTGAGGAGTGTACATATTACAGAGAGGGAGGTGCTGGAAGTCTTAACGCGCATCAAGGTAGATAAATCTCCGGGACCTGATGAAATGTATCCCAGGACGTTATGGGAGGTTAGGGAGGAAATTGCGGGTCCCCTAGCAGAGATATTTGAATCATCCACCGCTACAGGTGAGGTGCCTGAAGATTGGAGGGTAGCAAATGTTGTGCCTTTGTTTAAGAAGGGCGGCAGGGAAAAGCCTGGGAACTACAGACCAGTGAGCCTGACATCTGTAGTGGGTAAGTTGTTAGAGGGTATTCTGAGGGACAGAATCTACAGGCATTTGGAGAGGCAGGGACTAATTAGGAACAGTCAGCATGGTTTTGTGAGAGGAAAATCATGTCTCACGAATTTGATTGAGTTTTTTGAAGGGGTAACCAAGAAGATAGATGAGGGCTGTGCAGTAGACGTGGTCTACATGGACTTCAGCAAAGCATTTGACAAGGTACCGCATGGTAGGTTGTTACATAAGGTTAAATCTCATGGGATCCAAGGTGAGGTAGCCAATTGGATACAAAATTGGCTTGACGACAGAAGACAGAGGGTGGTTGTCGAGGGTTGTTTTTCAAACTGGATGCCTGTGTCCAGCGGTGTGCCTCAGGGATCGGTGCTGGGTCCGCTGTTATTTGTTATTTATATTAATGATTTGGATGAGAATTTAGGAGGCATGGTTAGTAAGTTTGCAGATGACACCAAGATTGGTGGCATTGTGGACAGTGAAGAAGGTTATCTAGGATTGCAACGGGATCTTGATAAATTGGGCCAGTGGGCCGATGAATGGCAGATGGAGTTTAATTTGGATAAATGTGAGGTGATGCATTTTGGTAGATCGAATCGGGCCAGGACCTACTCCGTTAATGGTAGGGCGTTGGGGAGAGTTATAGAACAAAGAGATCTAGGAGTACAGATTCATAGCTCCTTGAAAGTGGAGTCACAGGTGGATAGGGTGGTGAAGAAGGCATTCAGCATGCTTGGTTTCATTGGTCAGAACATTGAATGCAGGAGTTGGGATGTCTTGTTGAAGTTGTACAGGGCATTGGTGAGGCCACACTTGGAGTACTGTGTACAGTTCTGGTCACCCTATTATAGAAAGGATATTATTAAACTAGAAAGAGTGCAGAAAAGATTTACTCGGATGCTACCGGGACTTGATGGTTTGACTTACAGGGAGAGGTTAGACAGACTGGGACTTTATTCCCTGGAGAGTAGGAGGTTAAGGGGTGATCTTATAGAAGTCTATAAAATAATGAGGGGCATAGATAAGGTCGATAGTCAAAATCTTTTCCCAAAGGTAGGGGAGTCTATAACGAGGGGGCACAGATTTAAGGTGAGAGGGGAGAGATACAAAAGGATCCAGAGGGGCAATTTTTTCACTCAAAGGGTGGTGAGTGTCTGGAACGAGCTGCCAGAGGCATTAGTAGAGGCGGGTACAATTTTGTCTTTTAAAAAGCATTTGGACAGTTACATGGGGAAGATGGGTATCGAGGGATATGGGCCAAGTGCAGGCAATTGGGACTAGCTTAGTGGTATAAACTGGGCGACATGGACATGTTGGGCCGAAGGGCCTGTTTCCATGTTGTAACTTCTATGATTCTATGATTCTATATCAGAAGACTACTGTATCCCATGGTATATTTGACTAAGATGATCAAACATTCCATGGGATGGGGTGGTCTTCTGATTCTGGAATGTAAGGGAGGGGGAATGGTGTCTGTGAATATTGGAGATATGACGGTGGATGAATATTCTTGATATTTGTTTGATTACCTTTGAGAATCAGAATATTTATATTTTTCTCAGGATAAGGTACCGTCCATGATAGAACAAAAATGGAGGAATGGGCTTAATGGATCAAATGACTTTCCCCGTCTGTGCTTTCTTATCTTCTGAAGGTACAGCTAAGCTAGACTCTGGCTTGGTCTGTTGTGTGCTGTGATAACAGAAAATTCGAAAATGGGTGATATGGAGCTAGGAATCGATGTCATGTCAAAAAGATACAAAGACTCAGGAATCGGAAGTACAATTTCAAAATTTGTGGAGGACACCAAATTGGGGGGTATGGTTAATACAAAGGAAGAATGCGTCAAAATACAGGAAGACGTTAATAAACTTGCAGAATGGGCATGTTATTGGCAAATGAATTTCAATATAGATAAGTGTGAGGTGGTACATTTTGGTAGGAAGAATAAGGAGGCCATATGCTTCTTGGAAAATGAGAGTCTAAATGGAGTAGAGGAACAGAGGGATCTGGGGGTACAGATACACAAATCACTAAAAGTAGAGATGCAGATTAGTAAGGACTGGGGTTCATTTCTGGAGGGATAGAATTGAAAAGCAGGGAAGTTATGTTAAACTTGTATATTACCTTGCTTAGACTACACTTGGAGTACTGTGAACTGTTCTGGTCTCTATATTATAAAAAGGATATAGAGGCACTGGAGAGGGTGCAAAAAAATGATTTACTGGGATGATACCAGAACTGAGAGGTTATACCTATCAGGAAAGATTGAACAGGCTGGGGCTCTTTTCTCTAGAAAAGAGAAGACTGAGGGGGCACCTGATAGAGGTCTTTAAGATTATGAAAGGGTTTGATAGGGTAAACGTAGAGAAGATGTTTCCACTTGTGGGGGAGACCAGAACTAGGGGCCATAAATATAGGATAGTCACTAATAAATCCAATAGGAAATTCAGGAGAAACTTCTTTACCCAGAGAGTGGTTGTAATGTGGAACTTGCTACCACAAGTGTTAATTATATCCATGTGATTTATATCAACTAGTGTTAATTGTATTCCAGTGGTGATTATCAACTGGGGACTCTATTTATAGGAAGGAGCTTATCCAGGGGGTGCTCGGTGTGTAAGGGGGATCTCTGAGAACAAAGGCTTGGAAGCAACTGAAAACTAGGCTCTAGTATTCTATCCTTCTCCACCTGGCTATCCAACTTTTTACAACAAGGAGTAGTTGAGGCGACTGGCATAGATATATTTAAGAGGAAGCTAGATAAACACATGAGGGAGAAAGGAATAGAAGGATATGTTGATGGGGTTAGATGAAGAAGGGTGGGAGGAGGCTCGTGTGGAGTATAAACACCGGCATGGATCTGATGGGCTGATTGGCCTGTTTCTGTGCTGTACATTCTATGTAAGAAGACTATAGAGAAGAGTTTGGAAATTCTTGGGCGAGAAAGGGAACTTACCTGTTTGGAACTAGCCCTAGTGCAGTATACTAGAAGGATAGAACACATCTAAATGGGAAAGGAGATGAAATGCATTAGATAGAGGCAGAAAAAAATAGAGGGGCTAAAATCCATCTAGGCCAGCAGCGTGAAACAGGCTCCTAGCAAAACAGCTGCCCATTTTTCTTTTCCATTGAAAAATATAATCAAGCGTGATGTAAAATGTGCTGCCAATTTGCTATGAGCCCGTTTTGCTCAACTGGTGTAGACCGATTTCACCCCTATAGGGTCAATCACCCTGGCCATCTGATGCTGACAATAGAACAACATTGGTAGAAATGAAGGAGAAGTTCCCCAGCATACGTTCTTTGCAGAGAAGGTGCAGGGATACTAGAATCATCGAATCAAACAGCACAGAAGGAGGCCAACCGGCCCATCATGTCTGTGCCGGCTCTTTGAAAGAGCTACCCAATTAGTCCCACTCCCCTGCTCTTTCCCCATAGCCCTGCAGATTTTTCAAGTATATATCCAACTCCCTTTTGTAAGTTACTATTGAATCTGTTTCCACCACCGTTTCAGGCAGAGCATTCCAGATGATCATAACAACTCGCTGCGGAAAAAAAAAATTCTCCTCATCTTCCCTCTGGTGGAGGTAATATATGTTGTCAGAGCCCAAGTGAAATATATTTTCATTCTATGATATTTTGCAAATATAATTTTCAAAAAATAAGTCCTAATAAAATTAGACATTATTGTCAAGAGCATTTATTAATTTCCTTTTTTAAATTAGCCAAAAAATGTTACTTATTAACATTTCTTTCATATGCCAAATGTTAATTCCAAAATAACTTTTAATCAATAAAATGGCTCCACTGACTGAACCATCAACTCTTTTTATTCACATTTTACCAAAGTTCTAGTTTCCCTTTCCTTTATCTGATGACAGATTTTATTGTCAATTCCTGACGACTAACACCTTTTAGCACAAAATTTAATGCATGGATATATATACTTCATAATTTTCATGTCACAGTAGTTGGATGCTGGTCTTTGCAGCTCCCTCTAAATCGCACTGTAAGCAAAATCTCCACAATATTGCAATTGCAGACACTGCAAAAATTACCCAACTTTTATTGCAGAATATAGTTCATCTTGAATGTTTATCAGAGGAAAATTACCTCATATTGGAGAAGCTTGTGTGGTTGTCACTTCACATTTACTGTCACATTTTTTGGCAAGCAACCAAAATTGACACTAGCAGCAATCTATTGTATCCCATGGAAAAATAGGAACACTGCATTTGAAATACTTTATGAGGTTAAAGTAGATTTAAGTTTCAAATGATACATAAGACATAAAGATTTCATTTGTTTTTTCCACAGCAGTAGTTACTACAAAGTAGCAAATTCAATATATACATTTATATTTTTGCTAAAGTTACATTTTTATGTTCATTTATGTAAGGTATTTTATCATTTTACTCTTTACTTCTGTTGGTCTCTGCATCCCAGGCATCATCGATAGACTCAAAGGGTGAGCCACTGATCTGCTCCCAGGTCTCTGCCAATGCCTATTTGTAGTCAGCTGCTAGATAGACACGCAACAGCATTGGAAAGCTCTATCTCTCTTCCTTCCTGTGGAGGATGTGCCTGACCTCCCCTTCCTGCCTTCCCAAGATGGTTTAAAAGAGATTGGAAACTCATCGTGAGGGAAGTCAGGCACAAATCCAAATCATACCAAAGCACATTGGAGCACCATCTTGGCATCCTGTATGAGCCTCAGTTCATCCAGTCCTGATATCAGAATAAATTAGTAAGCTTATTGTCTGTTTTAGTGTATTGAAATGGAAATGTGCAGCTATAGATGAATACAATGGTAATTTGAAAATACTAGAGCTAGTGGAGGGGTCAAAGCAGATCCTTCACTGTAATTTTTCATTGCAAAAAAGTAGGCTCAGGATTCACTCAGTGCATTTGATAGAGATAGCACTTTTTTTTGTAAAGAGTAGTTTTGTTTAGTTACCAAAAGGCCGTAAGATATAAGAAGGGCAGGAGGAAGTCACTCAGTCCATCCAGCTTACCCTGTCATTTAGGTCTACGTTCATGATTTGCCTGGCTCATTATGATGTTCCTTCTGGCTTAATGTAAAATCTATGTTCCTTTATTCTCCACTGAATTAGTAATTCTTCTATAATTTGTTTAATTGGTGTTTTAATCATAGTGCAGTAATGCATTGCAGCTGTGATAAGCTACAGAATATACAATTATGTGGTAACCATGCCAAAAATTGGGTTAACACCAAATAACCACTCCACGATGAATGGTAAACAGGCAATGGCATTTACCCAGAGAAAATAATTCCTCCCTTTGTTTTTTGTAATTTCCCTCAAAAGATCAATGCATACAATTTGCATTTAATTTTTATAAATTGTTTGCAGTAAAATCTTTATTGGAGGCCATTTCCTTCAATTACAATGTGGCATGCTCATGTACAAATAATGAATGCATTCATCTGAAATTCCTCTCTCCACTATTTTAATGGAGATGCTAATCCATGTAAAAGAAAATGGGTTAAATCATCAGCTAAAATAGTGAGTAGAGGAATTTCAGACATATGTAAGCATCCCATGCTGTAATTGTAGGATCTCTGTGTTAGTGATATCGTAAACATAGTAGGACCATTTCTTGGGGCCAATGTTGACTTTCTGCGATAGTATAAAATGGGTGATAATGAACCGGCAGCTTGTTTTACATCTCTCCTGATTTTTATTTTCATTGAAGGGGAAATCTTCCTGCTAGGTTTACTATGTCACTGACATTTTGTGACCAGAGGAAAATTTCCCCCTAAATTATCAATTCTACCATTAACAACTCCGCTTTTGGTGGGATGGATCCTTTAATACCTTATTGACAAAGGGAAATACAGAAAATGTAAATCTAAATACAATCTTATCAGACCAGAAAACCAAACCCAGCTTTTGACCCCCACATAAAACACAAAGCACACATGGTAAGTCACAACGTTAACCAGTGCTGTTTTGGAGATGAGGCACATTTGATTGTGTGGAGCGATATTTGCAAGCAATTTAACTGTCATTGTAGGATAAGTTGGAAATCCTAGAAAGAATTGATTAACAAAGAAACTGTGCGTAAATGTATTTTTTGAAGGGGAGGGAATGGTTTTATCACAAATGTGAACAGCATTAAATCTGAACCAAAAGCATCTCCCCCGAGTGGTTTGGATTTACGATGCTCAACTGTACTATCAAATTTTATACTAAAAAAATCAATTTGTAGGGAAATTGTAGCTTTAAAAGGTTCATAGGTACTTCTACAGAGGGCCAAGCCAAGAGATATGTCATGTCAGTCTCAATGAAACAGAGACATTAGGCTCCCACCAGCTCAAGACAAGAATCAGTTCTTGAGATAAAAACTGATTGTTGTCGCTAAAGAAGCCAATGTCTTCAAAACACTAAGGGCTGAATTTTTGTTTTGGAGGGCAGTGGTGAGCTTTACTCAATGTTACCTTTTTACAGTTACACTCCCATCCAATGTGGTGATTCACCTCCTTTCCTGGTAAACAACAAATTACCATATTGAAATAGTTTAACAGCTGATTATAGATGCCATAGCAGCCCTGGGTAAACTACATTTAACCAAACAGATAGGGATAACAGATACGCAGGGAAGTATTATGATGTCCCCCTTATGGATACTGCTGTATAACAGACAATGTTGTACAATGGCTAGGATAACTGACCAAGAAGGTAGGCTGACTGAACTTGTCTCTTTTGTCATTCTTCAAGAGATTGTCTGCAGACCTTGAGTGAAACATCAGATGGTCCAGCTGTTGGGAACTTAAAGTCAAATGTAAGCACTACAGTGGCGAAAAGGTACCATGGGCATGATTTTTATTTGGAGCCTGGAAGTGAGTGGATGGGTAGATTGTCGTGTGGGAAACCCGAAAGTGAAGTGCTGTTTTGGAGTTGAGGCAGTAGAAAATGGCACATTTGATTGTGTGGAGCGATATTTGCAAGCAATTTAACTGTCATTGTTGGAAATCCTAGAAAGAATTGATTAACAAATAAACTGTACGTATACGTATTTTTTGAAGGGGTTGTAATCTACGATCGCAACTCAATTGAAGGCAATTAATTTTGCTTCCGGGTTTCCCGCTTGCCAGCCAGCAAGATTGACAGGCTGACTGCTGTCGGCCGGGAATCGGAGAAGAGGGAGAGATCGTGAGCCATGGAGGACATCGGGGGAGGGGGGCAGTGCAGCTCATCGGGGGGGGGGGGGGGGTGGCGTCTGATGCCGGGAGGACATCGGGGAGGGGGAGGGGCTTTAGCCAGGAGGTGATCGGCAGGGCAGAGGATCGGAGGTCGGCAGGGCAGAGGATCGGAGGTCGGCAGGGCAGAGGATCGGAGGTCGGCAGGGCAGAGGATCGGAGGTCGGCAGGGCGGAGGATCGGATCGGAGGTCGGCAGGGCGGAGGATCGGATCGGAGGTCGGCAGGGCGGAGGATCGGAGGTCGGCAGGGCGGAGGATCGGAGGTCGGCAGGGCGGAGGATCGGAGGTCGGCAGGGCGGAGGATCGGAGGTCGGCAGGGCGGAGGATCGGAGGTCGGCAGGGCGGAGGATCGGAGGTCGGCAGGGCGGAGGTCGGCAGGGCGGAGGTCGGCAGGGCGGAGGTCGGCAGGGCGGAGGTCGGCAGGGCGGAGGTCGGCAGGGCGGAGGATCGGAGGTCGGCAGGGCGGAGGATCGGATGTCGGCAGGGCGGAGGATCGGAGGTCGGCAGGGCGGAGGATCGGAGGTCGGCAGGGCGGAGGATCGGAGGTCGGCAGGGCGGAGGATCGGAGGTCGGCAGGGCGGAGGATCGGAGGTCGGCAGGGGATTGGAGGTCGGCAGAGGAGTCTGAGGTAAGGAGGAGGGTCGGCCATCGGTTTGAGAAGGCACTTAAGGATGGGCAATAAATGCTGGCAGGTGAGCTTGTTGGACCTAGAGGAAATACTCCTGCTCCTCCTGGCCCACAAGCAGTGCAATAAAGGCACTTACCTGATGAACCGGCCCTTCTCACCCCCTTTCACCTGGCAAGATTTACGAGCCCTGGGAAAGTTGTCCTGGAGGCGTTAAAGTTAAAGGTGAGTAACATTAAACAATAAAAAACCTACCTTAACTATCTCAAGTGGGCAAATTGCCCTTTTAACGGCAGTAATTTGGGACGTGACTTCCGGGATTCGACTGCACGCACACATTCAAACGCGCCCATGTTAAACCTGGAAGTGGGTGCGTTGGTGCTGGGTAGCGGTTGCAATTTAAAATGCTACAATTTTTATTTCCCACTCATCTCCAATCCACATTTAATGGGTAATTTTAACCCCCAAGAATGGGTGGGTTGGGGATGGGACCGCATCCCGGCTCCAACGCGCCCACTTCTGGGTTTGGCCCAGGCACATTTGGATGGGCGCGCACAACAGACACCTGGAAGTCCCGCCCCCACTTAAAGCAGGCGGGCTGATACTTAAAGGGCAGTGTGCCTCATTGAAATATTTGAGGTACTTAATTTTTTGTCTATTACAAAAGTTAAATTAATTTAACCTTATCTATTCCGGTTTCCCATCGCTTCCGATTCACATCAGCTGAAAGCAGGTGGGAAGAGCCGGGTTCCATGAGGTGAGTGCCTTTATTGCACAGCTTGTGGGCCCGGAGGAGCAGGAGTGCTTCATCCAGGCCCAACAAGTGTGACATAAACACCACCACCCCCGACGCTGGACCGCCCCTAACGGTGGACTCCCTAATCTTCAAGGCCCACCCAACACTGGGCCCCCTCGATCCTCAAGGCCCACCCGATGCTGTCCACATCCCCCTCCCCTCCAATTTGTTCCAGGGCCCACAATCTCTCTCTCCCTCCCACACCCCTCTATGATTCGCGGTCGCTACTCCTTTCTCTTCCGACAGGCAGCCAGCCTGACAAATACTCACCTTCAATTGAGTTACGATCGCTGATTGCGACGCACTTGTTTGGCTTCCGGGTTTCCCCACGTGAATATCTAGGGATGGGCTGGGTTCCCGGCTACCAGCTAAAATCTCGCCCCTAATGTCCACTTGAACAGGCAGTTTAACATCTCGTCCAAAGGAGGGCACCTTCAACAATGTAGCCCTACCACTGAAGGGCCTGGCTAAATTATGTGCGGAAATCCGTGCTGACGGTTAAACTCACAATCTTCTGACTCATAGGTGAGAGTACTACCAACTGAGCCAAACTGATGAAAATGCTGCGTGGGCTGCCAGCTCTGATCTTCTATCTACAGCTTTACATTTAGCATTACTGAACCTTTGTAGCATTCAGAGGCTCCAGAATAGTACTCATTGACTAGCTATGTCAAGCTGTGCGATGCAACAGTACGTTTAGTAATTTTTTTTCCACTCAGTTCTTTTATCTTGATTTAAGTGGTCTTACAGATCTCTTTGCTGTAATGTGGAGTCTTCATCAGTTACAAGCATGCTTCAATGATCTTTTTTGTGCTAATTGACTAATCTTGATGATGTCACAAGTGCTTTTGAAGAAAATGTTAAAAAGAATCAACAGAAACAGGAAAAACACAAGAAAGTTACTTATACTTCTTTGATTATTTCCTTTGTTTTGAGGATATGCTCTCCCTCCATTTTTTCTACTGTTGGACAAGGTTTCCCCAGATCACTGCAGCTGAGAGGTCAGGTAGACAATCTGTTTCCATGCGTCTGCCAATTCCACAGTGAGGTACAGAAAAGTGGCCTAGGGATGTCTCTGTCTCCAAGTTTGTCAACCCCCTGCACTCCTTCTCCACGTCTGAGACTGAGAGGTAAGTGGAGTCGGAGGCTGAGCCTGCTTCTCATCGCTCCATGGCACTGTGCTTGAGCTCACTTAAGCAGATGGACTAAGGAACAGCAGGTGGATTTTAATAAATAAATGCAATAAGCGTGTATGATTCAAATGGGTCTTGAAGCAACTGTTGAAAAGGGAAAAGATTTAGCTGTGACTATTGATTATACACTGAAAGCTTCCAGTCAATATGAAGCTGTCCTTAGTCTGGCCCGCATAGAATCTTACAACACAGGAGGAGGCCATTCGGACATACGTGTCTGTGCTGGCTCTTTGAAAGAGCTATCCAATCAGTCCCACTCCCCTGCTCTTCCCTCATAGTCCTGCAAATTTTTCCTTTTCAATTATTTATCCAATTCCTTTTTGAAAGTTATTATTGAATCTGCTTCCACCACCCTTTCAGGCAGTGCATTCCAGATCATAACAATCAGCTGCACAAAAAAATTCTCATCTCTCCCCTGGTTCTTTTATTATTATCTTAAATCTGTATCCTTTGGTTATCGACCCTCCTGCCAGTGAAAACAGTTTCTCCCTATCGACTTTATTAAAATCCTCCATAATTTTGAACGCTTCCATTAAATCTCCCCTTAACCTTCTCTGCTCTAAGGAGAACAATCCCAGCTTCTCCAGTCTCTCCACATAACTGAAGTTCCTCATTCCTGATACCATTCCAGTAGATCTCTTCTGCACCCTCTCCAGGGCATTGACACCTTCCTTAACTGTGGTGCCCAGAATTGAACACAATACTCCAGCTGCGGCCTAAGCAGTGTTTTATAAAGGTTTAGCACAACTTCTTGCTTTTGTACTCTATGGGCTCGATATTAGCAGGGCGGCGGGTTCTCAGCGGGGGGTCGACTGGGCGCGTGGGTAACGCGCCCAGTGAAATCAGTGTGCTCCACATGGAATCACAGGCTAATTGGATCCACTTACCTGTGCTTCCGGGTTCCCCGCTGCTAAGCTGTGCAGCGGGTGGACTGCGCATGCGCAGCAAGGTCTGTCAGCTGGAGGAGCTCTATTTAAAGGGACAGTCCTCCACTGACTGATGCTGCAGGAAATAGGAAAAATTACAGCATGGAGCAGCCCAGGGGAAAGGCTGCTCCCAGGTTTAATGATGCCTCACTCCAGGTATCATTGGATGGGGTAAGGAGGAGGTGGAGGACAGA
Source organism: Heptranchias perlo (assembly GCF_035084215.1). NCBI lineage: Eukaryota > Metazoa > Chordata > Chondrichthyes > Hexanchiformes > Hexanchidae > Heptranchias > Heptranchias perlo. Next base: position 114,312,926 of record NC_090327.1, on the reverse strand, counting down.
GATCATCCCCCCGGTGGGCAGGAGGAAGCAGCCTGTCTCTGCCACCAAGAAGGCCTGGCTCGAGGTGGCAGAGGTGGTCACCCGCACCACCAACATATCGCGCACCTACATATGGTGCAGGAGGCGCTGCAATGACCTAAGTAGGTCAGCCGAAGTGAGTACTTACTCTTTCCCCTACACTCCCTCTGCCACATCACCGCCCCCACCCCACATCTCCTTCTGCATTGCCAACACTACTCTGTCACATCACTCCTCATAACCACTCAAAGCTCATCCTCATCTTACCTGCACTTACTCACCTCGCCAGTACTCATCCCGCCACTACCACTCAACCCAATCCTCATACAATCTCATGGCTCTATCTCTTACTCACCCTCTCATGCATCTCTTTCACGGTCAGCCTCACTCAACCTGCCACTACCTGTGCTGCAGCCACAGGGCATGCATCACATATGTGTAGTAGGAAGCGTAAGGCAAACGTGTCGTGAGCATGAAGGGGATGCACAAGGGTGTTTGAGGGTTGGTCATGGTGTTTACTTATATTTAATTTCTGATCAACTCACATTACATATTATATTGTCACCACTACTGCCACGTCTTTACGAATCTTGTCTGGTTTGTGCAATAATGCCCTTTCCTGAGGATCACAATGAAGACCCACAACTGATGCCACCCATTGTGTTACTGCAGAGTGGGTATAGGTGTATTTGCAGGGCTCTTTTGTGCAGACGACTGAGAGACGTCGGCGAAGTCCCCGGTTGCACCCTGGAAGGATGCGGAGGAGAAGTTGTTGAGGGCAGTGGTGACTTTGACAGCGACAGGTAAGAAGATGGTGCTCGGGCCAGCCGGGAGCAGCTCGGCATGAAGGAGGCTGCAGATGTCCACGACTACATGCCGAGTGACTCTGAGCCTCTGTGTGCACTGCTGCTCAGAGAGGTCCAGGAAGCTGAGCCTCAGTCTGTAGACCCTGTGGCGAGGGTAGTGCCTTCTGCGACGCATCTCTCTCTGCTGTTGCCCTCCCTCCTGCTGTGCAGGTGGATGTGTCACAGCACTGTTGTGGAGCTCCACGTGTCAGAGGTGGACGGCGTGGCCGGCGAGACTGGTGATGCTGTTCGTCCTCCGAGGTGGGCATGACTGCAGCTACGGCGGCCCCCATCCGCAAGAAGTACATTTGAGGGGGTCCGCAAGGTAGGTACATGTGTCTGGACACCGGGGTAAGTGTGGAAGTTTGTGAATTATATTGTTAGGAGGAGGGTGGTGGAGGCCAAGCTTTGTCCCAAGTGACAAAGTGGCCTCCTGCAATGAGTGAGGGCCTCCCCCACCCCCCCACCTGTCAAATGGACCTCTGCAGCTGCCACAGGCTGATGGCTGCAACACGTCCATTTGAACTGGGAGTGTTTCCCCCAGTATAGGAAACAGTCTCAGTTCATTTCAAAATCCCACCCCTCCTAAAATATCAGGTCAATCAGGTCTGTAAACAACCTGAAGTACCTGTTTAATTACTTTAAGTGGCACCCCGCCAGCTTTAATTGCCGGCAGAAGTCCCACATGCGGGGGCTGCGCGCGCATGTCAGCGCATCACTGGGGAACCCGGAAGCGGGCGGGTTGGAGCCGGGCTCCAGACCCGCCCCGGGAATCTCCGATTTTCGCAACATCCACTCCCTCCACCATTGGCATACTGTGGCTGGAGTATGTTCAATCTACAGGACCCACTGCAACAATTTACCAAGGTTACTTCAACATCACCTCCCTCCCCTGTGACGTCTACCACCAAGAAGAACTAGAGCAGCAATGTTATGAGAACACCATCACCTTCAAGTTCCCCTTCAAGACACACATCATCCTGACTTCGACATGTATCGCCATTCCTTCATTGTTCCTAAGTCAGAATCCTGGAATTTCCGACTTAACACCATGTGGAAGCACCATCACGAGAAGAATACAACAGTTCAAGGAAAAGGCCCACCATCACCACCTCAATGCAATTAGGAATCGGCAATAAATGCGGTCTTACCAGCATCACCCACATCCCATGAACATATAAAAGAAAGCTAATTGACTACTGAGACGTACCACAAGGGCATTTAGCTATAACGAACTACCTTGATCTTGTGCAGATAATTGGGATACTGTGTGCAAATACAGACATTCTTCCTTCAATGGGACATTGATGCATTGGAGTTAGTTCCGAGTGACAAAGGTAATGCTGCAACTTAGGGCCTTAAACAATGAGAAGAAATATGTAACAACAACAACTTGCATTTACACAGCACCTTTAACGCAGTAAAATGTCCCAAGGTTGCGTCACAGCAGTAATCAACAACAATAACTTGCATTTATATAGCACTTCACAGGAGCATTATCGAACAAAATTTGACACCAAGCCACATAAGGAGATATTAGGACAGGTGATCAAAAGCTTGGTCAAAGAGGTAGGTTTTAAGGAGCGTCTTAAAGGAGGAGAGAGAGGTAGAGAGGCAGAGAGGCCACCAATGATGGAGTGATTACAATTGGGGATATGCAAGAGGCAAGAATTGGAGGAGCGCAAAGATCTCGGAGGATTGTAGGGCTGGAGGAGGTTACAAAGATAGAGAGGGGCGAGGCTATGGAACGATTTGAAAACAAGGATGAGAATTTTAAAATTGAGGTGTTCCCAGACCGAGAGCCAACGTAGGTCAGTGAACACAGGGGTGAAGGGAGAATGAGACTTGGTGCGAGTTAGGATAAAAATTGAGGAGACGTTAGGACAGGTGACCAAAAGCTTGGTCAAAGAGGTAGATTTTAAGGAGCGTCTTAAAGGAGGAGTGAAAGTTGGAGAAGAGGAGAAGATCAGGGAGGGAATTCCAGAGCTTAGGGCCTAGACAGCTGAAGGCACGGCCACCAATGGTGGGGTGAAGGAAGTCAGGGATGCACAATAGGCTAGAACTGGAGAAACGCAGATTTCTCAGAGGGTTGTAGGGCTGGAGGAGTTTAGAGAGATAGGGTGGGGCGAGGCCATGGAGGGATTTAAAAACAAGGATGAAAATTTTAAATCTGAGGCATTTGTGGACCGGGAGCCAATGTGGGTCAGCAAGTGCAGCAGTGATGGGTGAATGGGACTTAGGATATGGGCAGCAGACATTTTGATCAGCTTAACATTGAATCCTAGAAGGGTTACAGCACGGAAGGAGGCCATTCGGCCCATTGAGTCCATGCCGGCTCTATGCGAAAGCAATCCAACCCCCATCCCCGTAGCCCTGCAAATTTTTTCCTGTCAAGTACTTATCCAGTTCCCTTTTGAAGGCCATGATTGAATCTGCCTACACTGCCCCCTCTGTAAGTGCATTCCAGATCCTAACCACTCGCTGTGTAAAAAAGTTTTTACTCATGTCACCTTTGGTTCTTTTGCCAATCATCTTAAATCTATGTCCTCTGGTTCTTGACCCTTCTGCCAATGGGAACAGTTTCTCTCTATCTACTCCGTCGAAATCCTTCATGATTTTGAATACCTCTATCAAATCTCCTCTCGACCTTCTCTGTTCCAAGGAGAACAACCCCAGCTTCTCCAGTCTATCCATGTAACTAAAGTCATTCTAGTAAATCTCTTCTGTACCCTCTCTAAGGACTTCACATCTTTCCTAAAGTGCCCAGATCTAGATACTATACTCCAACTGTGGCCAAACCAGCTGGTTTATGGAGGGTAGAAGATGGGAGACCGGCCAGGAGAAATGGGAATAGTTAAGTCTGGAGGTAACAAAAGCATGGAGGAGGGTCTCAGCAGCAGATGGGGTGAGGCAGGGGCAGAGATGTTCGATATTACGGAGGTGGAAGTAGGCAGTCTTGGTGATGGAGAGGATATGGAATTGGAAGCTCAGCTCAGGGTCAAATAGGAACATACGAACATACAAAAATGCGGGGCAGGAAAAGACCGACTAGTCTGTCCCATACAGAAGTGATGCCCTATACATCATGATACAGACACTCCCAACCCACCCGAAGCCATGTAATCTCCTGGGAGAGGCAAAAAACCAGATTAAAAACCCAGGTGAATTATCAAAGTATCGTAGTACGTTACAGCACAGGAGGAGGCCATTCGGCCCTTTGTGCCTGTGCCGGCTCTTTGAAAGAGCTATCCAATTAGTCCCACTCCCCTGCGCTTTCCCCATAGCCCTGTAAATTTTTCCCTTCAAGTATTCATCCAATTTCCTTTTGAAAGTTATTACTGAATCTGCTTCCACCACCCATTCAGATAGTTCATTCCAGATCATAACAACACTCTGCGTAAAAAAATATTTCCTCATGTCGCCTCTGGTTCCTTTGCCAATCACTTTAAATCTGTGTCCTCCGGTTATTGACACTTCTGCCACTGGAAACAGTTTCTGCTTATTTACTCTATCAAAACCGTTTATGATTTTGAGCACCTCTATCAAATCTCCTCTTAACCTTCTCTGCTCAAAGGAGAACAACCCCAGCTTCTCCAGTCTCTCCACATAACTGAAGTCCCTCATCCCTGGTACCATTCTAGTAAATCTCTTCTGCACCCTCTCTAAGGCCTTGGCATTCTTCCGAAAGTGTGGTGCCCAGGATTGAACACAATCCAGCTGAGGCCTAAAGGTTTAGCATAACTTCCTTGCTTTTGTACTCTACCCCTCTATTGATAAAGCTAAGGAACCCATATGCTTTTTTAACAGCCTTCTCAACTTGTCCTGCCATCTTCAAAGATTTGTATACATACACCCCCAGATTTCTCTGTTCTTGTACCCCCTTTAAAATTGTACCATTTAGTGTATATTGCCTCTCCTCATTCTTCCGACCAAAATGTATCACTTCACATTTCTCTGCATTAAATTTCATCTGCCATGTGTCTGCCCATTTCACCAGTCTGTCTATGTCCTCCTGAAGTCTGTCACTTTCCTCCACATTGTTTACTACATTCCCGAGTTTTGTGTCATCTGCAAACTTTGAAATTATTCCCTGTATACCCAAGCCCAGGCCATTAAGATATATATCAATAAGAGCAATAGTCCTAATACTGACCCCTAGGGAACACCACTGTATACTTCCCTCCAGTCTGAAAAACAACATTTCACCACTACTCTCTGTTTTCTGTCCCTTAGCCAATTTTGTATCCATGCTGCCACTGTCCCCAATTAGGGGAAAAAATTCTAGAAAATTCTTCTCTGACTCCTTTAGGCAAACAGAACTAATCCAGGAGACCACATTGTCCTTGACATATTGCAGGGAACCTACCTCTTGTACGCCGTGACTCTGCTCCAGCCAGAAACAGGTCCATCTCTCTCTTGAACTATTCTCTGATAAAAGAAGAACTGCTTAACATCCAACCTAGTTCTGCCCGTACATAACTTGTAAGTGTGACCCCTGGTCCAGTTGAAACAATTTGCCCATGTAAAAATAATCTAGTTCCTTCATTATTTTATAATGATCAAATCGCTTCTCCAAAGCATATCAAACAACCTCTTTGAGCCAATCTGAGTAGCTATGGTATTTTAAACTGGGAATTAATCTTGTGGTCTTCCTTTAAAACTTTTCCGAAGCCTCAATATCACCCATGTGAGGGGATCAAAACTGAAATGAACTTGTTTCATTAGGAAAAAGAAGATTTTGAGGAGTTGTGATATAGTTTTGAACGTTGTGGACGCTAAATTGAGCTGTGTAGCGCCCATTGTTTTGGCGGGAAGCATGTAAAAGTAAAGAGAAAATGGTTACAATCAGTGTGCAACACTGATTTAAAGTGATAGACACCATTTTGGCATTTAATGCTTAACTCAATGGACAATCTTAACCCCGATCATCTGAATGTATATTAGAGTGCCTGGAGGACCCCCACCGACACTATTTAAAGGGACCACGCAGGATTTCCAGGTTAGTGGCTGGATTATTGCTTCTGGCTGCCAAGACATTTGTAACTGTTTTTGGACTCGGGGACACAGCCTAACACTTAGAGCCAGGACGTGCAGGAGTGAATTTGGGGAATCACTTCTACACGCAAAGGGTGGGAGATGTTTGGAACGCTCTTCTGCAAACAGCAGTTGACGCTAGCTCAATTGTGAATGTTAAATCTGAGATTCATAGATTTCTGTGAACCAAGGGTATTAAGGGATATGGGGCCATGGCGGGTATATGGAGTTAGGTCACAGGTTCGCCATGATCTCATTGAATGGCGGAACAGGCTCGAGGGGCTAAATGCCACTGCCACTTGCTGCCTCCTGTTATGCGCCACCTTCTCCTGCAAGAAAGCAGGATGTGTGTCTGGGTGATGTGCTTGTCATGGTGCTTGAGTGCAACGGAGCACCGAGTTGACAGCTGAGAGTTTGGTGAGTGTGGGAGTTCGGTGAAGTGGGGGAAGGAGGTGCTGCTTTGCCTTGCTTTTCCTAACTTTTTCTGCAGAGCGGCGGCAGACCTGAGCAGCAGAAGACTGAGAGTGGGGAATAAAAGCAGCAGCAGACCTGCAACAAGAGAAAACTACTGTGCGACGTCACAGGTGAGGCAGGAGAGTCCGAGAGGTGAGCACAGTATAAAAGGAGAGACCGAGAGCGGGAGGAGAGTCTGAGAGATGAATGCAGGGTAAATCTAAGGCAAGTCATGGCAGCACAGCTCGCACCCGTGATATGCTCCTCCTGTACTATGTGGGAAGTCATGGTCACTACCAGTGTCCCTGGCGACCATGTGTGCAGGAAGTGTGTCCAGCTACAGCTACTGGCTAACCGTATTTCGGAGCTGGAGCTGCGGGTGGATTCGCTGTGGAGCATCGGCAATGCTGAGACTATCGTGGATAGCACGTTCAGTGAGGTGGTCACACCGCAGGTAAAAATTACGCAGGCAGAAAGGCAATGGGTGACCGCCAGAGTAAAAGGACTAGGCAGGTAGAGCAGGAGTCCCCTGGGGCCATCTCCCTCTCAAACAGATATGCCGCTTTGGATATTGTTGGGGGAGATGGCTTATCAGGGGAAAGCAGCAAGAGCCAGGTTCGTGGCACCACGGGTGGCTCTGCTGCACAGGAGGGGAGGAAGAAGAGTGGCAGGGCTATAGTGATAGGGGATTCAATTGTAAGGGGAACAGATAGGCGTTTCTGCGGCTGCAAACATGACTCCAGGATGGTATGTTGCCTCCCTGGTGCTAGGGTCAAGGATGTCACGGAGCGGCTGCAGGGCATTCCGGAGGGGGAGGGTGAACAGCCAGTAGTCGTGGTCCATATCGGTACCAACGACATAGGTAAAAAAAGGGATGAGGTCCTGCAAGGTGAATTTAAGGAGTTAGGAGATAAATTAAAAAGCAGGACCTCAAAGGTAGTGATCTCAGGATTTCTACCAGTGCCACGTGCTAGTGAGTATAGGAACAGGAGAATAGACCAGATGAATGCGTGGCTGCAGGGATGGTGTAGGAGGGAGGGATTTAGATTCCTGGGAGATTGGGACCGGTTCTGGGGAAGGTGGGACCTGTACAAGCGTGACGGGTTACACCCGAGCAGGACCGGGACCAATGTCCTCGCGGGGATGTTTGCTAGTGCTGTTGGGGGAGGTTTAAACTAGAATGGCAGGGGGGATGGGAACCTGAGCAGGGAGACAGAGGAGGGGGAAACAAGGATAGAAACAAAAGACAGAAAGGGAAGAAGCAATAGTGGAAGGCAAAGAAAACAAGAGCGAAAAACATATCGGGCCATAGTGCAAAATAATATGAAGATGACTAGCAATCTTAAGAAGACAAGTCGAAAGGCATTGTCTCTTAATGCGCGGAGCATTCGCAACAAGGTAGATGAATTAACAGCACAGATAGATATTAACGGTTATGATATAGTTGCGATTACAGGGACATGGCTGCAGAGTGACCAAGGATGGGATCTGAACATCCAGGGGTATTCAATATTTAGGAAGGACAGGCAAAAAGGGAAAGGAGGAGGGGTAGCGTTTCTAGTAAAGGAGGAAATCAATGCAACAGTGAGGAAGGATATTGGCTCAGAAAATCACGATGTGGAATCTGTATGGGTGGAGCTAAGAAACACGAAGGGGCAGAAAACGTTAGTGGGGGTTGTCTATAGGTCCCCAAACAGTAGTGGAGATGTAGGGGAAGGCATTAAACAGGAAATTAGAGACACATACAAGAAGGGTACAACTATAATCATGGGTGACTTTAATTTACATATAGATTGGTCAAACCAAATTAGCAATAATACTGTGGGGGAGGAATTCCTGGAGTGTGTACATGATTGATTTCTAGACCAAAACATTGAGGAACCAACTAGAGAACAGGCGATCCTAGACTGGGTATTGTGCAATGAGAAAGGATTAATTAACAATCTTGTTGTGTGGGGTCCTTTAGCGAAGAGTGACCATAACATGATAGAATTCCTCATTAAGATGGAGAGTGAAGTAGTCGAATCAGAAACTAGGGTCCTGAATCTAAATAAAGGAAATTACGAAAGTATGAGATGTGAGTTGGCTAGGATAGATTGGGGAACTTTTCTAAAAGGGATGATGGTAGATAGGCAATGGCTAATATTTAAAGAATGTGTGCAGGAATTACAACAATTATTCATTCCTGTCTGGCGCAAAAATAAAACAGGAAAGATGGTTCAACCATGGCTTACAAAAGAAATTAGGGATAGTATCATATCCAGAGAGGAGACTTATAAAATTGCCACAAAAAGCAGCAAGCCTGAGGATTGGGAACAGTTTAGAATTCAGCAAAGGAGGACAAAGAGATTGATTAAGAGGGGAAAAATAGAGTATGAGAGTAAACTAGCAGAGAACATAAAAACTGACTGTAAAAGCTTCTATAAATATGTCAAGAGAAAAAGATTGGTGAAGACAAATGTAGGTCCTTACAGTTAGAAATGGGGGAAATTATAATGGGGAACAAAGAAATGGCAGAACAATTAAACACATACTTTGGTTCTGTCTTCACAAAGGAGGACACAAATAACCTCCCGGAAATGTTAGGGAACCAAGGGTCTAGTGAGAGGGAGGAACTGAAGGAAATCAGTATGAGTAAAAAAATAGTGCTAGGGAAATTAATGGGGCTAAAGGCTGACAAATCCCCAGGGCCTGATAATCTACATCCCAGAGTACTAAAGGAAGTGGTCCTGGAAATAGTGGATGTATTGGTGGTCATCTTCCAAAATTCTATAGACTCTGGAACAGTCCCTACAGATTGGAGGGTGGCAAATGTAACCCCACTATTTAAAAAAGGAGGGAGAGAAAACACAGGGAATTACAGACCAGTTAGCCTAACATCAGTAGTGGGGAAAATGCTAGAGTCTATTATAAAGGATGTGCTAACAGAACACTTGGAAGGCATTAACGGGATTGGACAAAGTCAGCATGGGTTTATGAAAGGGAAATCATGCTTAACAAATCTACTGGAGTTTTTTGAAGAGGTAATTAGTAGAATAGATAGGGGAGAACCAATGGATGTGGTGTATTTGGATTTTCAGAAGGTTTTTGATAAGGTCCCACACAAGAGGTTAGGGTGCAAAATTAAAGCACATGGGATTGGGGGGAATATATTGGCATGGATTGAGAATTGGTTGACAGACAGGAAACAGAGAGTAGGTATAAACGAGTCCGGGTGGCAGGCAGTGACTAGTGGGGTACTGCAGGGATCAGTGCTTGGGCCCCAGCTATTCACTATATATATCGATGATTTGGATGAGGGAACGGAATGTAACATTTCCAAGTTTGCAGACGACATAAAGCTGGGGTGGAATGTGAGCTGTGAGGAAGATGCAAAGAGGCTCCAATGTGATTTAGACAAGTTGGGTGAGTGGGCAAGAACATGGCAGATGCAGTATAACATGGATAAATGTGAGGTTATCCACATTGGTTGTGAAAACAGAAAGGCAGATTATTATCTGAATGGTGATAGATTGGGAAAAGGGGAGGTGTAATGAGACCTGGGTGTCCTTGTACACCAGTCGCTGAAAGCGAGCATTCAGGTGCAGCAAGCAGTTAGGAAGATGAATGGTATGTTGGCCTTCATTGCAAGAGGATTTGAGTACAGCAACAGGGATGTCTTACTGCAGTTGTACGGGGCCTTCGTGAGACCACAGCTGGAGTATTATGTGCAGTTTTGGTCTCCTTATCTGAGGAAGGATGTCCTTGCCATGGAGGGAGTGCAACGAAGGTTTACCAGACTGATTCCTGGGATGGCAGGACTGACGTATGAGGAGAGATTGGGTCGACTAGGCCTATATTCACTAGAGTTTAGAAGAATGAGAAGTGATCTCATCGAAACATATAAAATTCTAACAGGACTAGACAGACTAGATGCAGGGAGGATGTTTCCAATGGCTGGGGAGTCCAGAACCAGGGGTCACAGTCTCAGGATATGGGGTATGCCGTTTAGAACCTAGATGAGGAGAAATTTCTTCACTCAGAGGGTGGTGAACCTGTGGAATTCTCCACCACAGAAGGCAGTGGAGGCCAAGTCATTAGATGTATTCAAGAAGGAAATAGATATATTTCTTAATGCTAAAGGGATCAAGGGATATGGGGAAAAAGCAGGAACAGGGTACTGAGTTACACGATCATCCATGATCATTTTGAATGGCGGAGCAGGCCCGAAGGGCTGAATGGCCTACTCTTGCTCCTATTTTCTCTGTTTCTATGCTTGAATAGCTGTCAGTGTGTGTGGCCTGTGAATTGTGGGTGGGCGGCTTGCAACAGTGGTAATGTGTGAGGGTGAGAGGAATCATCTGATTGGAAGAGTTGAGTACTGATGGAAAGAGTTTATTGGTATGTGGGTGATGGGGGGTGTAGTGCGTGGTGCAGTTGGTAGGAGACGCCACTTGACAGTTGAACTCACTCACCTTGACCACTCATGTCAAAGCATTGAACTTCTTCCTGCACTGCATTTATTTTCGTGATGCAATGCGCCTGGCATTGACTTTTACCTCTACTGCCTCCCACTGCCTTTTGGGCATATGTCTGGAGGGCCTCATCTCCCCCCACCGCCCCCCCCCCCCCCCACCCCCTGCAGATATAGGATGTCCCTCCTTCTGTCGACCTCTTGCACCAAGGCCTCCAGTACATCATCAGAGAACCTTAGTGCATGTACTCTCGCAGGTCTGGTATAAATTCAGATTGGCAGATTGGGGAGGTCTGGCATTCAGATTGGAGGATGTGGGATTTAGTAGTGCACAACCTTTATTCAATGTGTTAACATAACTCATCAGCGTAAACATATTGATGGGAGCTGCATGTATGCTTTACGTGTGTGATGTCTGATCTCCTTTCAAACTTCGTGCAGACAGCAGACTGTTATTTTTAGCAAATAACAGATACCGTCTACCTTTAAGAGATTTTAAGAGACATCCTCTCTTTAAGAAATGGGGGCTCCCCCTGCTGGTGGAAAGTGAGAATTGCATTGAATCAACGTGCAAGGCCTGGATTTGAATGGAGCTTGCGGGTGAGTACAGAGGCCGGACGAAGTTGTCGTCCTGCCTGCGCAGGGGTTATTGGGCGTGGGTTAATAGCTACACCCAATAATAGGCCCTATCGAATTTTTCCCCCAGTCTGTTGAAAACAGAAGCAGTTCCCCAAATGCTTCACAGCAAAAACATTAAAAAGTTGTCAATGAGGGTGTCTGATTATCTGGAGACAGCTTGGGAACTGCAAGTCAGTGAATAGGATAGGAGTAGGGAGGTAGCCAGTCGATGAATGACATGTGTTGGGGCATGGCCATATGTTTCTCTGGGGCATCAGGGGGAGGGTCTTCATCTCACAAGTTGAACCATTGGATTGTAAACAGGCCATTTAGTGTAGAACAGGTTCAAAGTTAATGGGTCCAATATTAACTGGAGACAGGATCTGAGCCGGGTGGGGGCAATAGCCGGTGACAAACGCACAAGATCGTGGGATGTGTGGGAATGCCTGATTTCAACAGGGATTCCTCATTATCATTTTACTTCCGGGTTCCATGTTTCCACTGCGCATGAGCAGGCATGACGCAGACCCGCGTGATGCGATTTCACCTCGACTATTTAAGGACCCAGTTCACAGATGCAATGGTGGAGAAGGTTTGGAGTCTGGTGGCTTATGTTTGGTGTTCAGTTAAGTACAAGGAGAAAAATGGAAGCATGGAGGGCAAAGGCTGCGCCAAGATTCAGGAGGTGGCCCTGGACGTATTGCTGTGTGTGGTAAGGGCAAGGAAAGAGATCCTGTTTTCTAGCAATGGGAAAATAAACCTGCTGCCACAACAAAGAAGACATGGCTGGATATGGCCCAAGAGGTGAGCAGCAGGAGTGTTATATGAGGACTTGAATCCAGAGCCGGAAGCCTATTAATGACCTAACCAGGTCAGGAAAGATGAAGAAAGTTGCAGATTCACCTACATCCTGTAGTACACCCCACTCCTCTCACTCTGTCTTTTCAGGAGTATTCCATCACATTGCTCCTCACAGGCACTTAAGTTTCAGCAGCACCCATCGTTGTGTTTCAATGCACTTCCTCCATCCACCGCTGCCATTCACCCCAATCCTTATGTAATGTGATCCCACCTCAGTCAGCTCCCCCAATTCTCAGCACACGTCCTCAAATGGCACTGTCAACACATTTCTCAAATGCATGCCAGTGACACTCGTAATGCATCTGCCTCAATGTCACCCTCAATGCATCGGATGCACACGTGCCTTCGAGCCACTCATAGGTCTAGCAGGCAAAGAGAGTTCAAAATACAAAGGAGAGGGAGAGGACTGGAGGCAGACCACCACAGATCGTGAAGCTCACCAATGCGGAACAGGAGGCTTTGGAGATTAGTGGACTATCAGCCTCCCTTAGCATCGGAGATGGCGAGACTGGCAGTTCATTGCTGCACGGTGCCAGAATTAATCTCATAGACCTCCATCTCCCTGAAGACTAACTCATCTAGACTTGAATTCAGCACAAATGAAATAAGCTCACTGTAATCATGTGCATTTCAATATTTGTACATTCCCATGACCAAATCACATCCATCTCTTCTCTCCTCCTGGGCCATCACGCAAAGAACAGCAGATTCTGCCCTTTGTTGATGAGGAATCCTCAGAAGAGCTCATTCCTGTTGAGGTTGCACTGTCACAAGAAAACATGCGAACCAGGCTCCAGCACAGGTATGAGCACTTCAGTGGGTCTTGTTAGAGAGTTAGGTGGGATCTCACCTGGTGAATCACAGTTCACAAGTGAGCACGAGCAGAGAGTGGCGGCAGGGACAGCTGTGGAGAGTCCGTGTTGGAGGGCACACTCCTCTCCAAGCTCTGCTCAGCTGGACACAGATGCTGAACCCGGGGAGCCATCAATGTAAAGGAGAGTGACAAAGGGTCAGCAGCAACTGTGCGAGGTACTGGCAGTCCTCCCAGGCACACTCTCCACAATGGCACCGAGGATGGAGGAGTTCAGCTCAAACATTTATGGAGTGATGTCACAGGCCCCTGCAAAGATACAATCTTCCATTGAGAGACTCTTCTTAAGAGACTCTTCTATGGAACTTGAATCATGGTGCACTAATGAGTCCCTGCAGGCCCAGACGGCGGCCCTGCAAACTATGAACACCAACAAACCTACCACCTTACATGATGACAGACAGATTGGACGTGGGCTTCCAAGGTGTCACTGATCTGCTTCAAGCTGCTCTCCAGCAGAGAGGCAGGAGTGATGTGCCGCTGGTCCAGGAGAGGGAGGATAGCGATAGAGGAGATGGAAGTGTGAACTCCTCTCAAAGCGTTTCCAAGTCTCATCCATTGCCCCCCCACCCCCACACCCCCCCCCCCCACCTAACCAGTACCTGAAATGCTGCCTCCACTCTCACTGGCTCAGTCTGCCCCTCCACAGGTGCAGGTGGAGGAGTCGTTGGCAGGACCCTCACTGGCTCTAATGCCCGGAGGTCATCGGTCGTGAGCACCTCAAAAGTCAGAGCAGGGATCAGAGCAGTCTGCCACTAGCTCTGCTGAAGCCACAGGGAATGCACCATGTAGGAGTGCTAGAGAGAGAAAAAGAAAAGCTTTGTATTTCACCGAGAGTGTGCACATGGGTGTTTTGAAAATTTATTAATATATTTAACTTATTAAGTGACATGAAATTTCTTTCTTTGCACCACGTTCCCATGTTCCCCATTCTTGTATGGTGAGCGCCAACTCTGCTTTTGATTTGTTTGGTGCTGAATGTGAAGACATGAATTGACTGAAACCAATTGGTGCTTGTGTAACGAGTGGATGAATAGTTACAGGACTGCTTTGTGTAAGTGGCAGGGGCGGTGGGGAGGGGCTAGGGAATGTGATAGTTACTTTGGTCCATTGCGAGTGAATAACTGAATCTTCGAGCTATTAGGGCATCCCTGGCATCCCGAGCAGCAATGTGATTGGCTGCTCTCTCGTTGGGTGCCCCATCTTCAACTTCCTCCTCCCCCTCTCCATTGGAATCCTCATTAGATAAGGAGTGCTGAGCGGTTTGTTCTTCCTGCACCTCTAGGCCTCGCTGCTGTTGTGCAGAACACAGCACACCATGATTATCCTAGAGACACTCACTGGTGAGTACTCAAGGGCGCCTCCATTTCTAACCAGTCACCTGAAGCGCATCTTGAGCATACCAATAGTTTGCTTAATGAAATATCAGCTTGTCATATGGCTTGCGTTGTAGCACTCCTGGTGATTATCGGCGGGGTTCCTCAGAGGTGTCATGAGCCAAGTTTGAAGGGGGTATGCTTTGTTGCCTAGCAGCCACCCTTTAAGACTGGTTTCAGGTCTGAACAGGTCGGGGATGTTGGACTGCTGCAGTATGAAATCATCATGGCAGCTCCCAAGGAATCTGGCACAGGCCTGCAGGAACCTTTTTATTTGTTGCACACCAACCGAACATTGATGGAATGAAATCCCTTGCAGTTGGTTGATCCGGTGATCCTCGAATTGCCCCGTGTGTGCAGTCGGTGGCACCCTGTACCTGTGGGAAGCCAGCTAGAGACGTGAATCCGAGTGCCTGCTCATTCTGGCTATTGTCAGGGGAAGTTTACTTAACTCCCAGCCCTGGAAAACATTCCATCTATCACCTGCCTTATTCATTTATGTGCAACCGACCGCGAGACCATTGCTATGTCTCCGGTAGCAGCCTGGAAGGAACCAGAGGCAAAGAAATTGAGGGCGGTGGTGACTTTCACAGCCACTGGTAATGTGTGGCCACCAGGTCCAGCAGGGAGCAGGTCTTCTTCTAGGAGGCTGCAGATGTCTGTGACCACCTGACATGACAATCTCAGCTTTCGGAAGCACTGCTCCTCCGACAGGTCAAGGAAGCTGAGCCTCTGTCTGTAGACCCTGTTACATGGGTAGTGCCTCCTGCAAACTCGGCCCCTCTGTTGCTCCCCTCTCTGTTGTCCACCTGCAGCTCCCTCTCAACACGACCTTGCTGCAGGTGATACTGATTGTCTTCTTTGTCCAAAGTCCAATCAAAAGCAGCCATGGTGCCACCCATCCTGATGTTCCCTGTGTGAACACCTCCAAACTCTACAAATAAATCTCTCATAACAAGAACTCTCACCAAACTGTATTTCTGATGGAACTGAGAAAGCAGCTGTGAGCACTGAGCCTTTATTGATATCGGTACGCCTGACCTTTAACCATCCCCACGAAATGCCGCTCAGTCTCGCTTCCGTTTTGCTGGTGAGTTTCCCAAAACCTGTGCAGGAGGCGTTAATTTCAAATCGCTGCCAAAATCTCATGAAAGGAGCCTCATTTATATGTTATAAGGACGGACCTGCCTCTCCAGACTGGGTTACTTGGACGCCCTGATATCCACCGTGATAAAAACAGATTTGAGCTCGTTTGTGGCGGTTTAGGGTCAGGTTTCTCGAATTGGATAATTTAACCACACCCTCCCCACCACCACCATCGACCCTCTCCTGCCCGACGTGGGGGGGTTTATATCGACCCTGTGCCTCTGTTTATAAAGCTATGGATCCCGTTTGTTTTTTGAACAGCCTTATCAACTTGTCCTGCCACCTTCAAAGATTCGTGTACATACACCCCCGGTCTCTCAGTTCCAGCACCCCCTTTAAAATTGTACTATTTAGTTTATATTGCCTCTCCACATTCTTCCTACCAAAATGCATCACTTCACACTCACCACCACCTTCTCAAGGGCAATTAGGGATGGACAATAAATGCTGGCCTTGCCAACGACGCCCACATTCCATGAACGAATAAAAAAAACACTTCTCGGAGTTATTTGACGATTTAACCCCCTCCTGCCCCACCCCCAACACTCTCGCACCCATGGTGGGGTGGTTAATATTGAGGCCAATGTGTCAGAAGGGAGACTAGAGGTTTTCATGGGTCTGCATCCAGCTGCACTGGAATATCAAAAAATCGAGTGGGTTCCTTTACAGATGTGAGCTCCGATCCTCCAAATTTTCTGATATTTCCTGCAGCCAAACGATCCAGTGAGCCTGGACACAGTTCCCAACAAATCTCCCTCTAACAACTTTTTTCCTTGTAGAGTTGCGAATATATGGAACAAACTTGCAACAGAAGCAGTTAATAATGGGCTGGAAATTGCTCACTTCGGCATGGCAAATTCCACAGCAGCCCCTACGAAGAAAATGAACAAATTAATCTTACCTCGTATCCGTGGCTAGAATCGCTCGAATTGAAACCCTGGAAAGAAATCGTGAGATCAACTCAGCCTCTGAACGGCATGGGCTGACGTACATGGCAAATGGCTGTCAGAATGGAAGGCCCGCCTACAAGCAGGCAAGTAAAATTCATTCGTTTAAAGACACATTCCCTATGTTAGTGTAAATAAAAATTTAATATACCTTATTATAAAAAGTCACGGAAATGATTTAAGTTACTGAAACTTACAGAAGTTAAAAAATAAAAACTTTTTAAAATTTTTAAAACTTTTTTTAATGATCAAAAAATATTAAAATAAGAATAAGATGACATTCCACATTTTTAAAATTTAATTTTTTGTTGTTTCTTAGTCATTAACAGTCATCGCGCTTTTAAAAAGTAGTGTAGGGCTGGTGCTTTCAAACCTACCTTTTGGTGGCTTAAATATTTGTGTTCCAGCTGGGCAGATGGGTAAGTTTATGGATGTTTCCTGATTGTATTGATTGTAGCGTAGGTGGCCCTTTAATTCGTAACTGTCAAAACGTCGGTGAACCAATTGGTGCAAGTTCACAATTTCCGGGATTTATTGAGCATGTACGCATTCGTGAACTTGCTCCAATGGATTCGCTGGTGGTTGGAGAGGATGCCATTACAGAGCGACGTCCTCAGGTAAGCAATTTCTGGCCCATTATGTTGAATAACTCCATTAACAACTTCTGCATAAATATCTGATTAAGAAATAGCTTGAAAGCTATAGGGATAAGTATGGACTGATCTGGTGAAATATTCCACACGACGAAATGATTTCTGTGCTACTGGGGTCTGGAGGAAGAGTGATGGGTCACCTGTGGAGGGAAGCCAACCAAGGTGAACAGAGAAGATATGGGCAGGGATAGATATTCAACTGTTGTCTTTGGGGATCAGGGATTATTTATGCAGTATTTTCCCTCAGGAGTTAAAATTAAATGAGGGGAGGAGTTACTCCATAATACGGTACTTTACACATGGCCTGTGGAAAGCTTACTCTCACACCAAGCGACATGGGTGTAATTTGTTTTTCTCCCCTCATTCTTCAGGTCATATATGCGCCTCAAATTGCTGGAAATGCGAATTGATAATGGCACAGCAACATTTTCGGGACATCTGGGACCTCGTGAACGTTGGGTCCAATGGTCTATCTCCTTAACCAATGAAATTTAAGGATAGAGAAAGAAACCGAAGGAACGACAGAGAAGGAAAAAGGGTGAATTAGAGTCAAATTAGATATAGAAAGAGAAATAAAGAGAAGGAAAGAAAGATTGGATTAAGAGAGGGAGAGAAAAAAATACACAAAGGAAAAATCAGAAAAAAATTTAAAATATAAGATTTAAAATTTTTAAAACCTCTAGGAACAATTTACTACCTGCAGGAGTAATACTCCAGTTTCTGGGCCTCCAAGGTTGAGTTTCATGTCAGGACCATAAATCACATCATTAACAAGGTGCTTACTACATGAAATACCAGCCCGAAACGTGTGCGACGAGATTCATTCATACTTACAGCGCAACTCCAGCAATTTCCTGACACTCATGGGGAGGTTGACGTTGAGTGAGACTAACGGCGGAGTGGCGCAATTTGTGGCGAATTGCAACTCATGGCATATCTCTTCCTCGCCACAAATTACTGGGTTTTTTACGCAGTAATAATGGCGAGCACTGTTAATTTGCCATTATTTTCCAGCAATTTCTGGGCCAATGTGTTTACACACTTGAAGGCTGACAGTTTAAAGTGAATAACAGATCAAAAGCAAAATACTGCAGATGCTGGAAATCTGAAATAAAAACAGAAAATGCTGGAAATACTCAGCAGATGAAGAACAAATGATGGAGGCTGACCCCATGAATGTGATTGCATGGTCTACTGAGAGCCAGTCAAAATAAATTTACACGCGTGAGAAATAAGAAATAAGAACATAAGAAATAGGAGCAGGAGTAGGCCATCTGGTCCCTCGAGCCTGCTCCGCCATTCAACAAGATCATGGCTGATCTTCTACCTCAACGCCATTTTCCTGCATATCCCATATCCCTTGATGCCTTTAATATCTAGAAATCTATCAATCTCTGTTTTGAATGTACTCAATGATTGAGCCTCCACAGCCCTCTGTGGTAGAGAATTCCAAAGATTCACCACCCTCTGAGTGAAGAAATTTCTCCTTATCTCAGTCCTAAATGGCCTACCCCTTATTCTGAGACTGTGATCCTTGGCTCCAGACTCCCCAGCCCAGGGAAACATCCTCCTTGCATCTACTCTGTCGAGCCCTTCTAAATTCTAGAGAATACAGGCCTTGTCTACTCAATCTCTCCTCATACAACAATCCTGCCATCCCAGGAATCAGTCTGGTGACCCTTCGTTGCACTCCCTCTATGGCGAGTATATCCTTTCTTAGGTAAGGAGACCAAAATTGTACAAAATACTCCAGCTGCAGTCTCACCAAGGCCCTATATAATTGCAGTAAGACATTTTTACTCCTGTACTCAAATCCTCTTGTAATAAAGGCTAACATACCATTTGCCTTCCTAATTGCTTGCTGTACCTGCATGTTAGCTTTCAGTGACTCATGTACAAGGACACCCAGGTCCCTTTGAACATCAACATTTCTCAATCTCTCACCATTTAAAAAATACTCTGCATTTCTGTCTTTCCTACCAAAGTGGATAACTTCACATTTTTCCACATTATATTCCATTTGCCATGTTCTTGCCCACTCACTTAGCCTGTCTATATCCCCTTGAAGCCTCTTTGCATCCTCCTCCCAACTCACATTCCCACCTAATTTTGTGTCATCAGCAAACTTGGAAATATTACATTTGGTCCCCTCATCCAAATCATTGATATAGATTGAGAGTAGCTGGGGCCCAAGCACCGATCCCTGTCGTACCCCACTAGTCACAGTCTGCTCTCTGTTTTCTGTCTGTTAACCAATTCTCAATCCATGCCAGTATATTCCCCCAATTCCATGTGCTCTAACTTTTTTCACCAACCTCCTGTGTGGGACCTTATCGAAAGCCTTCTGAAAATCCAAATACACCACATCCACTGATTCCCGTTTATCTGTTCTACTAGCTACATCCTCAAAGAACTCCAATAGGTTTGTCAAACATGATTTCCCTTTCATAACTCCATGTCGACTCTGCCAAATTCTATTATTATTTTCTAAGTGTCCTTTTATCACATCCTTCATAATAAATTCTAGCGTTTTCCCTACTACTGATGTCAGGATAACAGGTCTGCAGTTCTCTGTTTTCTCTCTCCCTCCTTTCTTAAATAGTGGGGTTACATTTGCTCCCCTCCAATCTGCAGGAACCATTCCAGAATCTATAGAATTTTGAAAGATGACAACCAATGCATCCACTATCTCTATAGCCACCTCTTTCAAAACCCTGAGATGTAGGTCATCAGGTCCTGGGATTTATCGACTTTCAGTCCCATTAATTTCTCTAGTACTATTTTTTTTACTAATACTAATTTCTTTCAGTTCCTCATTCTCGCCAGACCCTTGGTTCTCTAGTATTTCTGGGAGGTTTTTTGTTCTTCTTCGTGAAGACAGACACAAAGTATTTGTTTAATTTCTCTTCCATTTCCTTCTTCCCCATTATAAATTCTCCAGTCTCTGTCTGTAAGGGACCCACATTTGCCTTCGCCAGTCTTTTCCTTTTTACATACCTAAATGTTTCACTCCAAATGTCATTCCCACCATTAGCATATAGACTCTTAGTGTAAATGCTGGTAAAGATGGTGCTCAGTTTGGTCAATTATACCAAAGCTTCAGACAGAATTTAAATGACATTTTATAATAGTCCATTCACACTTTGACAAATGAGCAGTTAAAAAAAATCTGAAATAACCCTTAGTAACATTGTAACTAGTAATTAGCTTCTTCACCACAGGGGTGGCAGGTCCCACTGAATAATTAAATAGCTGCTCCACACCAATTTTTACCACTGGTGTGACAAGAAACGTAGCAACTCCTCCAAATACTGAAAACACAAGTTTTAAAGGAAGGCCAATCTTCTGGCTTCTTACATTCTAAGATGTAATTGTACTTATTATGATTGTAGTGTAATTGTATTAATAATTGCAGAGTCTTGCCATGCTTTTTGATTAGAGGTGGATCCTGCACAAAGTATAACTTAAGCTAACTAATACAGGGGTACAGTAGTGTAATAATCCAGAGGCCTGGACCAATAACCCAGAGAAAGAGATCAAATCCCACCATGGCAGTTTGAGAATTTGAATTTAGTTTTAAAAAAATCTGGAAATTAAAAAAAACTATCAGCAAAAGTGACCATGAAGCTGTCAGTCGTCATAAAAACCCAACTAGTTCACTAATGTCTTTTAAGGGTGGAATCCTGCCGTCCTTACCTGTTTTGGCCGGTATGTGACTCCAGTCCTACACCAATGTGGTTAACTCTTAACCACTTCCTGAAGTGGCATAGCAAGCCATTCAGTTGTACTGAACTGCTGGAAGGCCCAGTACCACCATCTCAGGGCAACTAGGGTTGGGCAATAAATGCCAGCCTTGCCAGCGAAGCCCACATACTGAGAATGATTTTTTTTAAAAAGCTAACTAATAGTACTGTGAGTGAGCTAATGTACAGACCAAAAAGAAATACCAAGTTGAAAGGCTGCTGGCAGAAATTCTCTTCATGATCTACTCATAAGAACTGAAATTAGAGACTCCGTGTTGTGTACCTGGCACTTTAAAAAGAAAGTATATTAGTTAGGATAACAACTATAACAAGAATAGATGTCTAAAAGATTTGATCCTGTGATTCCTGGGAGAACAAATAGAAATGGAAAAATTGGGCTGGGGTACCAATGGGAAAGTCACAGATTTCCCACATGCTCCATGATTCCACATGATTCGGTAAGTTCAGGCAGGGTTCCATGGTTTGTTTTTACCCCAGACAAATCATAATTCTTTTTATTTCAGTTAAGTTCACTTGTATGTAACTTGGATATGATGTCTTTTCTCCCATGTCTTGGTTCCTTTACAATACCCTCAAAGTTAAAGGGCAGTTTTATGAAAAGCAGGTGATTAAAAAGATTGATTGAACCTCTTTTAGGAAGGATGAGTTGAGTCTAATGCAGTGATGGGAGGTGAAGAGAATACTGAACAAAAAAATGATAAAAGTTGTCTTCTTGAATCTAGAGTAATTTCGTTTGGAGCTGCTTTAAGCTGTTGGAGTGCGTTCACAAGAGAAAAGGAGCAAGCCTATGGCTTAGTCGTAGTATTTCTGTCTCATGAGTCAGAAAGTGCAGGGTTCAAACCCCACACCAGAGTATCAGCTCTGAATTCTGGGTTGACGTCCAGTGGGATACTTGTGTCTGGTGAGTGTGGGTGCCCCCCCCCCCCCCCCACCCCACTGAATGGGTTGTGCGAGCCAATAAAATCCTCCTGCTGTATAGGACTAACCATCCTATCGGCCGATATAAAGATGGTTATGGCCATGGGCAGAATGCTCACGTCACGACCTGTTAGACTGTTAATCAGCCTACAAATCCTTCTGCTACTTAACACCATTCTCCAAGGTGAGAGTGTGAAGATAAGAAAAACAGCAACCAGAGGAAAGAAAAACAGTAGACAAGAGACAGAGGAGATTAAAATTTATAGCCATAAAATCAGGGGAGCATGAACTGACACGCTGCTCTCTGTATCCGACTCCCTGTTCCACACTCCCATCAAGTTAGATATTAGGTGAAGGTGAACTTGTGTGCCTTTAGCTAATGAAGTGCTGTTTTTGACAGGTACTATAGCTTTGTAAACTGGTTGCTAATAACATTTTGTAACCTGGAAAATTTCAGATTCAATGGGCCGAATTTCGCTGTGAGTGGTGCGTTGCTCGTTAGACTTACATTTGCCCATAGACTTGTTATGAGCTTTTGCACAGCAAGTTCCTGGAACTTAGAGATCCAAAATGCACAGTGCCCTCGACAGGGCATCTGGGACCTGTATGAGCAGGGAAAGCAACTGTATATCCCCTTAATCAATCAGATTGAAACATCATTAATGAGTAGCACAAAGTCTGAACCAGGATGCATAAGTTAGAACAGTGAATTCAATGTCAAATCAGGTGCAGAAAGTGAAATAAAGGGAGGGTAAGAAAGATTGAATTAAGAGACAGAGATAAAAGAGACAGAAAGAGTAAGTAAAAAAAAAACATTTATTTATTTATATTTTTAAATGTCCAACAATAATTAAAATCTGAAGGAATGAGACTTCACACTTGTAAAAGTTAATTTTCAGTGCCAGAGAGGTTGTTTGGCAGTAATTAAGACTTACCACACCGTTAACATAGTACTCAGACTGGTTATGACTTGGCTTAATTTTTGTTGGTGAGTTTAGTCCATATCTGTGACGTCAGTACAGGAACTTCACGCTGTTCAATACATTTGAACCGGGAGCCAGATAGCGAGATGATGTTTTCGTGTAGCTTTTGGAGGAGCCGTGCATCTGAGAGAGCAACTTCTGGATTTCCAGGTTTAACTGCGGTCGCCGGTAGTTACTGTCCAATTTGCACATAAATAATGGTGAGCGCTGTTAGCTTCACTGTTATTTTTACAGCAAAATCCGGCCCATTGATATGTATTAATGATTTGGACTTGGGTGGACAGGGCATAATTTCAAAATTTGCAGATGACACAAAACTTTTAAGTCAGTAATCAGTGAGGATAATAATAGACTTTAAGAAGACATAGACAGGCTGGTGGAATGAGCAGACACATGGCAGATGAAATTTAACACAGAGAAGTACGAAGTGATACATTTTGGCAGGAAGAATGAGGAGAGGCAATATAAACTAAATGGGACAATTTTAAAGGAGGTGCAGGAGCAGAGAGACCTGGGGGTATATGTGCACAAATCTTTGAAGGTGGCAGGGCAGTTTGAGAAAGCGGTTAAAAAAGCATACGGAATCCTGGACTTTATAAATAGAGGCATAGAGTACAACATACGAACATACAAATTAAGAGCAGGAGTAGGCCATTCAGCCCCTCGAGCCTGCTCTGCCATTTGATAAGATCATGGCTGATCTGATTGTGACCTCAACCCTATTTTCCCGTCTACCTACTATAACCTTTGACTCCCTTGTTAATCAGGAATCTATCTAACTCAGCCTTAAAAATAGTCAATGACCCTGCCTCCACCGCTCTCTGGGGAAGGGAGTTCCACAGACTCAGACCCTCTGAGAGAAAGAATTTCTCCTCATCTCAGTCTTAAATGGGAGACCCCTTATTTTTAAACTGTGGCCCCTAGTTCTAGTCTCTCCCACAAGGAGAAACATTCTCTCAGCATCTACCCCTTCAAGTCCCCTCAGGATCTTATAGGTTTCAATAAGATCACCTCTCATTCTCCTAAACTGCAGTGTATACAGGCCCAACTTGTCCAACCTTTCCTCATAAGATAACCCCCTCATCCCAGGAATCAGTCGAGTGAACCTTCTCTGAACCACCTCCAAAGCAATTATGTCCTTTCTTAAACAAGGAGACCAAAACTGCATACAGTATTCTAGATGTGGTCTCACCAATGCCCTGTACAAATGTAGTAAAACATCTCTACTTTTATATTCCATTCCCCTTGCAATAAATGACAACATTCCATTTGCCTTCCTAATCACTTGCTGTACCTGCATACTAACTTTTTGTGATTCATGTACTAGGACATCCAAATCCCTCTGTACCTCAGAGTTCTGCAATCTCTCTCCATTTAAATAATATACTGCTTTTCTATTCCTCCTGCTAAAGTGGACAAGTTCACATTTTCCCACATTATACTGCATCTGCCAAATTGTTGTGGAAGTTGTGTTGAACCTTTATAAAAACTGGTTCGGCCAAAGCTGGAGTATTGTGTGCAATTCTGGGCACCGCACTTTAGGAGGGATGTGAAGACCTTAGAGAGGGAGCAGAAAAGATTCACTAGATTGGTTCCAGCGATGAAGGACTTCAGTTATGTGGATAAGCTGGAGAAGCTGGGGTTGTTCTCCTTAGAGCAGAGAAGGTTAAGAGGAGATTTAATAAGTGTTCAAAATCATGAAGAGTTAGATAAAGTAAATAAAGAGAAACTGTTCCCATTGGCGGAAGGGTCGAGAACCAGAGGACACAGATTTAAGGTGATTGCTAAAGAACCAAAGGCGAGACGAGGAAAAGCCTTCATATGCAGTGTGTAGTTATGATCTGGAATGCACTGCCTGAAAGGGTGGTGAAAGCAGATTCCATCGTGGCTTTCAAAAAATAATTGGATAAATACTTGAAGAGAAAAACTTTGCAAGGCCACGGGGAAAGAGCGGGGGAATGGGACTAACTGGATTGCTCTTACAAAGAGCCGGCACAGGGTCAATGGGCCAAATGGCCTCTTTCTGTGCTGTAACCATTCTATGATTCTATTGTTGCATCATACACACACCCCAATACTATTGTTTTATTTCAGATTAGCTGGTAAATAGGATGCATTTAGGGTGCCAACCCGACCTGGAGGCCCAGCCAGTTTTGTGGGTGGGGACTGGTTCGGACGAAGACTCTGTTGAACGATCGTGAATACTTGGATGTAAGGTAGTTATGGGCACAACTTACTTACGCTTACTATTCCTAAGGATCTCTTGCGCTACTTAATTTGATTCCACCCAGAATAAGCTGGATGGAAATCATGAAGAAACTCCAGGCCAAGTATGATTGTGGTAGCTGCAGTATTGGTAGCAGTCAGGCAGTAACTCATTTATACTGTCTGACGCTGATTGGAATCCTTCTGCCCATGAGAAAGCTCTGCATTTGCACGTTTATTGGCACATGAAAAGCACCTCTTGGTCTTGAAATTTAAATATTTGAGCATGGGCAGAGAGTAGGCAACATTTAAATATTGAAATCAACTCCAGGTAGCTGAAAAAAGTGCCCAGGGTATCAAATACATTCCTGAGCAGGTTTTAAGGAAGATCTGATAACCCTGATGTTAAACTTGCAGTATATGTGCAGCAGAAGTGTACACCAATGCCCTACTTTGCAGTTGTCATGCAGTGTTTCTGCACCTCTGATTCTTTGTGTGTCTTGATCTTTCTCATTCCCTCAGCTTCATGCTCTTTCTCTCAATTTCTATCTCATTCCTCTTTATCCATCTCTCATACCTGATTATTTTTCCAAACTCTCATGGCGCACCGACAAGTTATGTAAATAAAAACAGTTGCAGTTTCTTTCTTGCCAATTTCTCTCCCTCTTCTCCTGCAGGAGTTCAGTCTTTGCTGGGGTACAGTTCGACATCTACCGGTACCTCATCTAAGTGCCATTACTCATGCATGAGCTTTAAGTGTGGGCAGGTTATTTAATCATGGGTGGCGTCACAGCTGAACCTGACGCTGATATTGACCTCATCCGATGTTCACACATGCACAGTTGCATTCAGGAGTGGAAACCTGGCCAATTATCTCCTCTCTAATCCTGGACACTGAGGCCAATTGTAGCAACCCATTATTTCCCTGGTTGAGATCGCCTAACTTAGCACTGACTTCGGATCTTCCTGGACTGTGTGGTTCCACTACTCACTCCGTAAACCCTCTGAGCCATTGGGGGAGCCCCAGTTTCAGTTTTTCTGTTTAAATAGTATTTTTCACCATATTTTCTTTCTTACTCTTCCCACATGACACAGTATCCATGGTCAAGAGGACAGGTGGGTGACTGTTCCCAGACCTTTGCCAGTGCTACTCTGAAACTGACCATGAGGAGATACATCAGAGGGTGACTGCCCCTTGGAATTTCTCTCTCTTCCAATGCGGAGTGCTGGGTCTCCACGTGGCACCTCTGAGAATGGTATAACTGAGATTCAGGGTATCATGGATGTCTGTGAACTCAAATATTTCTCCTTTATGGCACGACATATTGATTGTTCAACACAATGTGCCTAAATGGTTCTAGTTTTTATCCATGCTTATTAACTTAGATGAAACTGATCTATAATTAGTATAAGGGGGAAATTCACAAAGAGACAAACAAACCTGGAATGAGAGGGACAGAAAATCCAGGATTGTGAAGCACTGAAACAAACTATGGGAGGCAAACTTCTCTGCATATAAATTATATCTCAAATGTTACTTTGACAGAGTTTAATTGCTTTGCATCCTGTAAAAATATTGGTAACTAGACATAGAAATAGACTAGTTTGTGGATTTTAGCGCAAGGGCTCTGAATTAGTGCTCAGCCTTGCTGGAGGGGTTATTTTACGCAAATATAAATGTACTGGAAAAGGCTGTGCTCTACAACAAAATTGGCCTTTGTCCAAATGGTGCTGATAAAGCCACCCCTTTGGTAGGATAGTGAAGGTACTGTGCTACAGTTCTTCATCATTTGCTTCTTTAAAAAAAGAGACTAAGGGGGTAATTTTAAAGCGTTGCAGTCCTGGCAGGAAGCCTCACCAATCAGGAGCACATATCAGAAATTCAGACACATGCTGTGTACGTTTTTCCAACTATTCATTTTAAATGGTCGAAAAATTGTGAGAGTGCATGCCTGAATTTCCTCATGCAGGCACAGCAAAGTCAGATAATTTCCCCATGAATTTTTTTCTCTGCTATGGTCAGGAGTCTCAAACAGCACTTATATCGTTACGCAGCATATTAACAGCACTCTTAAATTTTTGCACAACCTAAGAATGGTCTTGAACCTACCACAATTGTGGCCAACTAATTCTCTCCGTACCAGTCGGAAAGGAAAGAAGCAATAGCAAGTAAATTAAAATATCCAATTTCAGCACATTACATATCATGTAGTAAAAATTGGCCTTCTTTACACCCATTTTACAGGCACAAATCAGGCCCAACATGGGCCAATTTTGGTTATCAATGTCCTGCGCCCCAAGGACGCCTGGAAAACCTCCGACCCGATATTGGATTGAGCCATTTTGTAGGTGTCCCTGGCGGCCACCTAAAACAAGTGTTGGGTCCCTCACATATGTAAATAAATGGCTGTTTTAGATTGCCTATTTTAGGATCCCTGTGCCAAATTGGACTCTGATGAGCGGAGCAGGATCTGGGCCTGCTCCACACCAGATTGCTAAGCAGTCCCTGTGGCCTAAACAGCAACCGCCACCAGAAGGTACGTTTTTTTTAAAAATCGTTCCTGTGGAGCCAAGAGCAGCAAGAGTGCTTCCCCTAACTCCATAGCACTTGCGATCGCCCCCACCCCCACCATCGTCGCTCCACCTACCCCCTCCTGGGACCTACCTTAGGGCCGCTGCTGCCAAGACCAGTAGCCCAAAGTTTATTTCCTTAAAATGGGCGAGCTGGCTGTGGAGGCGCGACAGGTTCCAGCAGCTCACCCGAATAATATAAACGAGGCCCGAAGCCCAACTTTGGGCCAGCCTTGGGTCTCGCGCCACTGGTTGAGCACTCAAAAATACCCTCATGGTGTCTAATGGAATGTAAAGTTTGCACCAGGGTAAATGCGGTTAGTATCATGTCAATACCAACACCTGTTGTGGAAATGTGTCCAAGTCTTTTCATGCTAATTTGGCTATATAAGTTAGAGGTAGTAGAACTGGTCAAAACTGCACTGGTACAGTGCTATCGCATATCTCTTGTTCTCTCAGATTACCAGGTTTTCAATGATCAATAAATGTTGTGCAGAAGACAAAGGCTACCTGTAAATGAACTGCAAGACAGTAAACCAATTGAGGAGTTCAGATGAAGTCCCAAAAGTGTGAGAGTGGTTTATATTCACCATATGACCTGTGAGATTGGATTTCTGCCTCAGACTCACTTGTTGAGGGAGGAAAAAAACACACATGACTGAAACATTTCTGCAACTTTAAAAAAATATTTTGAGAAATGCGGGAAAAAAATCACAGTGATGAGACTTACTTTTACAAAAAAGAAATTCCTGCAAAAGCAATTAACTTTTAGTGGCCTATTTAGTAGTACTTACCCACCTTTACCTCTTGCCAAAGAGAACAGCCTGGGTTACGTATACTGGACTACTCAGCAAGCTTTCCTGTTTAACAAATTCCAGTATTTCAAGTGAATACTTGCATTATCTCACCTACCACTTACTCATGTATATGCATATACAGCAGCACATTGTTCAGATCAATGCAGTTTTTCGTTCTGAGAACATTCCCAGGCATTTTGTGGCCAGATACTGTACCCTGCCATTTGCAAACACTCAAGATTTCTGGGATGTTTGTATCCCTAGCTGCCGTACAACTAAAAGTTATTTTTTTGTTTCATGCTTCTATTAATTATGTATTACAATTAAATATGTATTACAATTACAATTAAATATAAGTACCAAGGTTAGTCAGCTTAAAAAATGCAAGACTCATTTGCAGAGGTCAACTAGCTAATTTAAACTCTTTTGGTTTGGAATTGATTGGATGGCTAAATTTAGAGCCAGTGAATTTACCACTTCACCAGAAACGGGAATATAGTGCATTACAATTTAATCAGTAAATCGGCAGATTATCAGCAGATTCCCACCCCCCCCCACCTCACCCACCTTCCAAGAATGACTAGTGTTTACCAAGAGATAAACTTTGGCTTTTCTTTAATATTTTTAAAAAGTCCCCCAAAAGAGAGGGAGAAAACATGTAACTTGATAGTATACGAAAGTACCAGCATCATGGGTTAAAATTCAGATGGAAAAAATGTTAACAGAGTAAAAATTTATGTAAATTAACAGAGTCAAATGTAGTCTTTGCATTGTGTATGGGTACAATCTGTGCTCAGTTTGCAGGCCTACGAACATAGGAACATACGAATTAAGAGAAGGAGTAGGCCATTCGGCCCCTTCGAGACTGCTCTGCCATTTGATAAGTTCATGGCTGATCTGATCGCGACCTCAACCCGACTTTCCTGTCTATCTACTATAACCTTTGACTCCCTTATTAATCAGGAATCTATCTAACTCAGCCTTAAAAATATCCAATGACCCTGCCTCCACCGCTCTCTGGGGAAGGGAGTTCCACAGACTCACGACCCTCTGAGAGAAAAAAATTCTCCTCATCTCCGTCTTAAATGGGAGATACCTTATTATTAAACTGTGACCCCTAGTTCTAGTCTCTCCCAAAGGGGAAACATCCTCTCAGCATCTACCCCTTCTAGTCCCCTCAGGATCTTATATGTTTCAATAAGATCGCCTCTCATTCTTCTAAACTGCAGTGTATACAGACCCAATTTGTCCAACCTTTCCTCATAAGATAATCCCCATATCCCAGGAATCAGTCGAGTGAACCTTCTCTGAACCGCCTCCAAAGCAATTATGTCCTTTCTTAAATAAGGAGACCAAAACTGCATACAGTATTCTAGATGTGGTCTCACCAATGCCCTGTACAACTGTAGCAAAACATCTCTACTTTTATATTCCATTCCCCTTGCAATAAATGACAACATTCCATTTGCCTTCCTAATCACTTGCTGTACCTGCATACTAACTTCTTCTGATTCATGTACTAAGACACCCAGATTCCTCTGTACCTCAGATTTCTGCAATCTCTCTCCATTTAAATAATTTGCTGCTTTTCTATTCCTCCTGCCAAAGTGGACAAGTTCACATTTTCTCACATTATACTCCATCTGCCAAATTTTTGCCCACTCACTTAACCTATCTATATCCCTTTGCAGTCTCCTTATGTCCTCTTCACAACTTACTTTCCTACCTTCCTTTGTGTCATCAGCGAATTTAGCAACCATACATTTGTTCCCTTCATCCAAGTCATTGATGTAGATTGTAAATAGTTGAGGCCCCAGCACTGATCCCTGTGGCACTCCACTCGTTACATCTTGCCAACCTGAAAATGACCCATTTATGCCTACTCTGTGTTTCCTGTTAGCTAATCAATCCTTTATCCATGCTAATATGTTACCCCCTACATCGTGAGCTCTTATTTTGTGTAGTAGCCTTTGATGTGGCACCTTGTCAAAAGCCTTCTGGAAATCCAAGTACACCATATCCACAAGATCCCCTTTATCCACGTGGCTTGTTACTTCCTCAAAGAACTCTAATAAATTAGTCAAACACGATTTCCCTACCACAAAGCCGTGTTGACTCTGCCTGATTGCATTGAGATTTTCTAAGTGCCCTGCTTATAACCTCCTTAATAATAAATTCTAGCATTTTCCCTGTGACAGATGTTAAGCTAACTGGCCTGTAGTTTCCTGCTTTCTGTCTCCCTCCATTCTTGAATAGAGGAGTTACATTTGCTATTTTCCCATCTGATGGGACCCTTCCAGGATCTAGAGAATTTTGGAAAATTAATGCCAAAGCATCTATTATCTCTGCAGCCACTTCTTTTAAGATCCTAGGATGAAGTCCATCAGGACCTGGGGACTTGTCAGCTTTTTTTTCAAAACCCCTTCTCAGGTGATTGTAACTGTTTTAAGTTCCTCCCTCCCTTTCACCTCCTGATTCACAATTATTTCTGGCATGTTATTTGTATCCTCTACAGTGAAGACGGACGCAAAATATCTGTTCAATTCATCCGCCATTTCTTTATTCTCCATTATTAATTCCCAAGACTCACTCTCTAGAGGACCAACACTCACTTTACTTACTCTCTTCCTTTTTAAATACCTGTAGAAACTCTTACTATCTGTTTTTATATTTCTAGCTGGCTTTCTCTCGCACTCTAATTTCTCCCTCCTTATTATTCTTTTAGTCATTCTTTGCTGTTTTTTATATTCTGTCCAATCTTCTGACCTGCCACTAATCTTCACGGAATTGTTTGCTTTATCTTTCAATTTGACACTATCTTTAACTTCCTTAGTTAGCCACGGATGGTACGTCCTTCCCCTAGAGTCTTTCTTTCTCACTGAAATGTACCTTTGCTGAGTGTTATGAAGCATCTCATTAAGTGTCTGCCACTGCATCTCTACTGACCTATCCCTTAACCTATTCCCATTTCACTTTAGCCAGCTCTGTCTTCATGCCCTCATAATTGCCCTATGTAAACTATGCCAATGTAAAAGTGAAAATGTACTGCTATCCTATGTAAGTTCTATTCTTTGGCCATGGGTATTGAGTCTGCATAGTTTAATGTTGCAGAAACCCAGGCTGCTCTTTGTGCATTTTGGTTGGGAATTAATATTTCAAAAAACAAAAAAAATTCATACTTATTCCACAATTTGTTCCCCCAAACAGTAATATCCCTTGTCTGGGCATCCATTGCATGCACCAATCCAGCCAATGATTGAAAATGTGGCTGGCCTACAGGACACACAAATAGGCTTATGAATAGTATACACTCAAAATTATAATTATAGTAATATGCAACACCTTGGCCATTTATGTCCCATTGGCTTACCTCCAACCATCCAGAGAAGAATAATATTATGTTAACACACATTCTTCCCCTGAGACGTGGTAGAAATTAAAACTTTGCAGCATATTTTTTTTGGGTGGGAGGGGAAATCGCTATGAAGATGGCAGATTTTATGACTAAAACAATTTGTATCTTTACCCAATACTACAAATTTGCTTCACCTTCTTTCAAATCAGTAAAATTACATTAATGTGGAGACATATCAATCGGGTGATTTTGAGAAATGTGACTTTGGGTTTAGTGGATCATTTCAAAATGTGTTTGGGATCTTTAAAAAGTTATGTTCATGTCTGAAGAGATTTAAAACAAGGTGGTACTAAAAGTGGCCCAGTACTCTCTTAGCAGCAATGGTGCTGTACCATGTGACCAGAAAAAAGTTGGCATGTTATTTTCCATAATGAATTCCCAATCTGAGCTGTGCTGCAAGTGGCTCACACTAGTAAAGATCAGGTACTTCGCCACAAGAGTAGGAAGAGTCAGAGGGCTAGTCATCCTTAAGCCGTTGTTGTACATCTCCTAGCAACAAGCTGGAAAATGGCATTGGTACCCAAAAAAAGAAGAGTAGGGATTCCTGACTGGCTTTGTTTCTTATGTTAATGATTCTCTTCATTTGGTACCTTATTAAAATTAATCTCTCCTATATAAGATAGTTCCTCCCCTCCCCAGAGGTGATGAATGAGTTAATTTAAGACTGAATGGCAGCAACATTTCTGGCATGTTTGTGCCACTCAAGAATGAGTGGCAGCAGCATCTGCTTTTGCATATTGGGTCTAATGGTAGCTGGAAGTATCACATATCTGGGCATTGTACAAACTCCTTAAATATTCCTTATATTAGAAAGCAAGAAGAAAAACTATTCATGAGTTTGAAAAGAAGATATCTTGGGGAAAAAAACACTTTTTTTCATTAATTTGTTTTAACATTATTTTGTTCTTTTTACCATTTATCTGTAATTTTTTTTAATTTCAAGAAAAATCTAATATGTAATGTGCACTCTGGTTGCCTTGAACGTGCCATTCCATTGTGTTTCTCGTTTGCTGATTATGTGAGCTCGGCTCCTTTGCTGGTCGATGATAAGCTGAAATTTCCATGTTCTCTGCATAATTAATCCATCTCTGCCTCTCTTCATGCCAACTCGGCTGTTATCACCAACGGATGCCTGAATGCAAGGAATCCGCTCTTGAATTGGAGCGTATTGATATTCTGAAAAAAACTGAAAATCCTTAAGTTTAAGCCGCAGATTGTTAAATGGATTAATTTTTTCCCTGCAAACCCCAGCAATCGGCCCCCTGATCTAACAGAGTAGGACAGCCACAGCAAATTGAAAGTGCGTCCTGTTTGCATAGATCACTCCGGAGGACTGGAGTTTACAAGGCAGTAATTGGCAACCCTTTTCCAATGAAATTACCATGCATTTGCATCATGTAAAAGAACTTATCATCGTGAAAAATTAAATGAGTTGCTCAGAAGATGCCTGCTGAGGGATGATAACAATTCCAAATTTCTTACTACAATACAGGCTTTGATATAAGCCGATCACTGAGTTCAGATTATTAATACAAATGCTTATCTCATAATATCAAAGATTGAAGTGTTATGGCTGAGCACATTCCTAAAAATCAGTAACTTGTCAAAAGCTGAAAAACTGCAAATAAATATTCACCTATAGACACCTATATCACAGCAAGATCTTCAGAATTAAGCTGCATTTTTGCTACCATTCGCTCAGTGATTTAGACACACATTTTTGTTTAACCTAATTAAACCTGGTAGGAATCTAATTTAAAATCTGACACCAGTATATAAAAAATAATTCAAAGTTCCTCTTAATGCTAAATATTGTGATAACAATTTCTATCAAAATTCAAGACATCATGTTTCAATTATTTAGATATGTCTTTAATATTATGATCTTGCACTATCATACATTAATCCTACAAGACTGCTCCAACATTTCTCCACATCTCTAAATAATGTACATACGTTTTTGTGGCATCATTATAGTTTTCATCATTATAGTTTTCATTACATGTTTCCATTTTGTTCTCTATGTTTTGCAGAACAGGCTCCAGAACTATTAATTGGTGGAAAACATTTGTTTTCCAGAAACTTGAAAATTATTCTGTCCTGAAAATGTTAATTCAACACAACAGGTTTCGCAAGAATAGTAATACAGTAGTAGTGTTTTGATGGTGTTTTTTGCAACACAGCACTTATGATGTACTCAGCTTACGGTGCTAACCTTGATGCTCAGTGATGCTATTAAACTAGTAACTAAAATTAAAGGGGAATAAAGATTTATTCATGTGTTTATACATGCTATCAAAAACTATGATTATGGTAACTATTATGTATCTAGAAACAATATGTACCAAAGTACTACAACTTTGAATTTTGATATATGAGAGATAGAGTTGGTGGTGGATGGTGGAACCGAAAACAAGAGACAACTACTAATCATGTTTATATTTTTAAAATGATTTTATAAATAAATGTGATTCCTAAGCTGATATTTACTGTTGTGTTTGGATAGTAAGACTGGAAGTAAAGCCATAATAATCTTTCTTCTGTTGGAAACCACCCCCTTGAGATTTGTACATGGAGTATTTTGTTCTCATTACATTTCACAACAAATCCTACATGGATGTTCATTTTCAAAGCTTGCTGTTAATGTAACAGAAAATATAGTAGTAATGGATTAACTGCCTCTTAATTACAGTTTCTTCAACATCAGCTCATCACATATGTAAACATCTACCACAGTTCTTACTCTTTCTAGCCACTATTATTTTTTTCATTGTATGCAATTCACACAGATTTACACAAATAACAATTATAATAAATTGTATTTTTGTAAGAATTGAGTCTACAAAATATTCTATTGCAATCCCTAGCATTCTTTAAAGATTTATGAAAACACTTGTACTCACCAACAAAAATCACAATTTATATCCATTTAATTTTAAAGAAATCAGAAACGTTTCTAAAATTAAACTGAAACCACTACTTTTTATTTCTGTGTTCATGCTCCTGTGTTTCTGTCATGATGTTTTGGTATGTTAACATGCAGGGAAATCAGAACCAACATCTACTTAAAATTTTAAAACATCATATTTAAGTAGGTAGAATTTACACATTCTAGATTACTCCTGGGTTCTCTGTGAGCAGGACTAAGAAGTTATGGGAAGGGAGGGAGACCTTAGAAAATAAAATCCAATTGCAGATGACCTTTTAAAAAATATCTACCAGCCATTTTTGAGAATAAAGTAGCTGTCTTGTCCAAAGATAACTCTTTAAAAAAATCTTTAACTGTAATTTTTACTACCAAAGCATTTTCAGAAATTTCTTTTTTTTTATTAAAAAAAAATACATATTTATATTAATTAGGGTAGCTCACTCTCAAATGGTCACTTTCAATTACCTCTGTGCTCTCTCAATGTCAGGTATAAAAATGTAGTAGCAAACCTATTGTATCTTTCTTCATAATTTAACCTATTAGAGGCATAATAGTTGTAATAGTAATTCTAGTCTTAAAATATAATTAAGGGATGACCATTTTCTCAAGTGGTGATTTCGGCCAATTTTTTTCAGTATTTGAAGTAATTTTAGCAAAAGGCAAGGACAACAGTCAATTTCATTATACATGTTATATTTACATACAATATGTTTGAATATAAAAGGAGATTTAAGTTTTCCCAATTCACTTCTCAGTATAAAAGACCAACTAACGTTACATTTTTTCCTTATAATTTTATGGTCCTTGCTGGCTTGTTCCTAATGAAAACAGCAAATTTATACATATAGAACGATTAGATCGTATTCCCAGAAATCGTAGTATTGTTAAAAAATATAGGCTTGGCCAAAACACTGAAAACACACACTCAATCTTGAAACTGCAATCCTGGTACATTGAAAATAAATTGGAAATATTCATGCCATTCTGTTTCATATATAAGTAACTGTATCTTGACTGATGGCTATATTAGTTCACCAACTCTAATGTAATATTTAATTGACATATTATGTCAGACAACCATACATACTCTCTAATTATAACTCGCCAGTATCAAGTCTTTATTCTTCAATGGAATTCCTTTGGTAACCTGTACTCCCTTAGTGTTTGTCCATTACTCAAACATATATAGACTCTGCAAATGGACTGAATTTCAAATCCATGTTTCTCCTCTGGGGAATAGAATGACACCTAATCCATGAGAAGAACAGCAAAATCCTTCCAGACTGATCAAGCTTCTTACAGTCACTTTGTTCTCTGGTAGATTTCTCTCCTTTTTTGACAGAATAATCATATTTACAGTGGTAAAGCACTGAGATTATGAGTATCCTGAAACTTGCTGTGGTATACAGCAGTTTCAAAATGTTGACACAGTATACAATTCTGAATGTTATATGCTGGCTATAATGTCCTGATCTTCATTATTTGGTGTCAAACAGCATAGTGTGATGCACAGTTAAAATGTGTATAATGCTTGTTCAGCATCTTGAACTCAAATCATTAAATTTCAAACACTTATTTTGGCACAGAACTACATCAAATCAAAATAAATTGAACAAGCTTGAGTGCACATATGCACCAGTAATTCACAAATGCATATAAACAAGTTACTGGACCAAATCATCTAGATAAAATGTAAACAGATGAAGTTCCTTCTGATGTGTCCTCAATAGCACTGTATTGAAAAAATATAAGGACTTAATTGTTTGCTCGAACACCCATAAAGAACATAGTTACAAAACAGAAATCCAACCAAAAGGCTCAGCTGGAGCCATAAAGCACTGGAGCGAAGCTTGAGTGAGTTACAAAGCATATGTGAACCCCAAGATTAGGTAATACCTTAAATTCAGTGAGTGGCATTTTTTGTTTATACAGTTGTACATTTTCTTTTTCTTTTTTTTTCAATTGAGGCACCACATTGCTAGTTTGAAGATAACACAGTTATGTCAATTTTGAATTTGAGATGTAAGATATTGAATTTGACCTGCAGCACTACAATGTTTTAAACAGTGAATTACAGGGAAATTCATTTGTATATATTTTATATGCAGTAGAATACAAAATTTATCCCATGAGGGAGATGTGTGGATTTTACGTGCAATGCATTCTATGTTGAATTACTAAACTTCACAAACTGTTTGTAACATTGCCTAAGCCTGATAATACAAGAAAACATAATTTAGTTTTATTTTAATATCAACTATATTTTGGTCTGGATTATTAGGTGGCACTTTGATACTTCCCTGGTCTTTATGTAAAGCAGATGTTGCTCTCCCTGATGATTTTGTCACCATTTTAAAAATCCCATAAAAAGATGACTGAGTTAGAAATTATAGTCCCCAATGACCACATATTTTAACAACTTGTGATGAAGTTAGTTTAGATTTCTAACTTATTGAGATATTAAGAATAAGAATCATCGAGAGCAAGCTTATCTTCTATTTCTTATCTTGAACTGTGATTTTGGAATATGTGTATGTTTACAATGCCATACTATCAGGCTGGACTGGCCCTGGGACAAAGCGTTGAAATATTAGGGGAAAGTTAACAAAATTGAATACCGTGAATTCCGCTGCATCGGCCATACAATCTTCATAGCATGAAAATTGTGAGGGGGAGGGCTCCAAATTATTGCACCTGGCTGGCGAAGCTCCATGCTGGGGCATGACTTCATAAAATTACCTCTGTGCTGTTTACCCCCAGTATCAGCCGTGGCTCAGTGGTAGTACTCTAGTCTCTGAGATGGAAGATAGTGGGTCCAAGCCTCACTCCTGAGACTTGAGCATATAATCTAGAATGATACTTCAGTTTTTCTCTCCACAGATGCTGCCTGACCTGCTGAGTGTTTCCAGCATTTTCTGTTTTTATTTTAGATTTCCAGCATCTGCAGTATTTCACTTTTCTTTGAGTGCTACACTGCATTGTCTTTCGGATGAGATGTTAAACTAAGCTCTCAGATGGACGTAAAAGATCCCCTGGCACTATTCGAAGAAGAGCGAGGGAGTTCTTTTGGTGTCCTGGCCAATGTTTATTCCTCAACCAACACCTGAAAACAGATGATCTGGTCATTGCTGTTTGTGGGACCTTGCTGTGCGCAAATTGGTTGTTGCGTTTCCTACATTACAACAGTGACTACACTTCAAAACTACTTCATTGTCTGTAAAGTGCTTTGAGAAGTCCTGAGGTCGTGAAAGGCGCTATAGAAATGTAAGTTCTTTCTTTATTTTTTGAGTTCTGGGGGCTGCATGGAGGAGGAAATTAATCCAAGCTCCTTGCACTTGAATAAATTATGCAAATAACAGTTAAGTAACATACATGTATTCAATGACCTGTCCTTCCAGACAAGTATAGTGAATTTTGTGAGGTGCCACTCCTGATTTAGAACCTCGCTTGACAGCAGCACTAGCTGACGAAAAAAGCCCGGTAGTCAGCACTGCAGATCTGTGGTGCACTCAATTTTCTAATGGTTATTTTAACAACTGGAATTTGGGAGTGCAGCGAATTGAGCATTCTAACCTCTGTCCAATCTGCACTTCCAGCGAATTATATTCTATGTCAGGAGCAGAGACTTGCAAAAACATAGGTCAAAAACAGTAGTACAGTATATAGCCAACACTGTCTTGTTGAGGTCCAATCAGTAAAACTGTAAAATAGGCATATTGAAAACATGAAATGGGGAGATGAAAAACTTAAATATTTAACATTCTTCATTTCCTGATGTCCTTGTACTATCATCACAATATTATTAAGTTTCATATCATGGTTCTGATTGGATAATGCCCACTGAATATGAATTAGTTCCCTGCTCAGACTAATGGGATGAAAATGTCTCCTTGCTCTGTGCCAGCTATGAGGAACCTAAATGAAATGAGTTTGGACAGTCTCAATTCAGTTGCTAGTGTGCATAAGTCCACATCATAAAACTAGCTATAATTCATCACTAACTGGCACTAAATTGAGAGTCTCGTCCAAAATGGCCATAAGGATGACTAGTGTGGGAAATGGAAATGTCACACTGGTCCCATGCTAACACCTTGCAATCATTTTCCATTCGGCTGATTGGTTAAAAAAATGATTGCAAGGTACTGGCACATCATCAAACAACCATTTTGAGGAAGATAATTCAAGCAGGGCTGACTTAATGGCAGTACCCATTATAAATGTGATTTAGACATGGTGTGCTTTACATTTTTTTTTGGTGAGCAAACCTGGAAGAAATGCGAGGGTCCTGGCAGACTTTTACATTATGAGTAAGTCCTGCTTATTTAAATTTGAAAGTACAATCTGCTATATTCACAAATAAAAAAGGAATTCTCAAACCTTTATATATTTTTTTTAAAAAAGCTTTCTGGGGAATAATTTTAACCTAACCGATGTGATGGTAATTTGATGGGATCAGATCGGTTTCCCATTTTACACCTCGCCTGATATTAGTTAAGTTAAAATTGCCTCTCCCATATGGATCTAATTAATTTTCCCAAATCTTCCAAATGTTTAACTCTAGATGTAGACCAAGTCTTTGTGTAGAAGTCTAAATCACTGTGTGCATCTCATCTTTGTGAGTAGCTTCAAGATGTCAATCTATGATGTGAAATTACTTTGTTTTTTCTTCTTCCCATTGTCAAGCTGATTGTCTGAGCACTTGGGTTAGATATACCTAGTGATGGTAACTACTGTAGAAATAATTTACACATAGCAAAGCTTAAAAATATGTTAAGAAACTAAGATTTTTGTGGTTGAGTTTTTGGCAAACTCAACTTAATTAAAGATATGTTTTAATTTGTTTTAGCTTTTAAATAAGTACAATTATACATACAATCTTACAGCACAGAAGGAGGCCATTCAGCCCATCATGCCTGTGCTGGCTCTTTGAAAGAGCTGTCCAATTTAGTCCCAACTTTTTCTCCATAACCCTGCAAATTAGTCCTCTTCAAGTGCATGTCCAATTGCCTTTTGAAAGCTCCTATGGAATCAGCTTCCACCACCCTTTCAGGTAGTGCTTTCCAGATCTTAACAACCCTCAATGAGAAAAAATTTCTCCTCATTTCCTCTCTAGTTCTTTTGCCAATTATTTTAAATCTATAACCTCTGGTTACTGACCCACTTGCCAGAGGAAACAGTTTCTTCCTATTTGCTCTATCAAAATCCCTCATTATTTTGAATACCATTATCAGGTCTCCCATTAACCTTCTCTGCTCTGAAGAGAACAATCCCAGCTTCTCCAATCTCTCCACATAACTGAAGTCCCTCATCCCTGATAAACCTCCTCTGTACCCTCTCCAAGGCTTTGACATCCTTCTTAAAGTGTGGTGCCCAGAATTGTACACAATACTCCAGCTAAGGCCTAACCAGTGATTAGTAATGGTTTAGCATGACTTCCTTGTATTTGTATTCAATGCACCTATTTACAAAGGCAAGTATCCCATACGCTTCCTTAACTGCCTTATCAACTTGCCCTGCCACCTTCAAAGATTTGTGAATATGCACCCCCCGGTCCCTCTGCACTTGCAACCCCCTCAAAATAATACCATTTACATTAGACTGCCTCTTCATGTTGTTCCTCCCAAATTGCATCACTTCACACTTATCCATATTAAATTACATTTGCTATGTATCTGCCCATTTCACCAGTCTGTCTATGTCCTCCTGAAGTTTACTACTATCCTCCTCACTATTTACTACATTGCCAAGTTTTGTATCATCCGCAAACTTTGAAATTGTACTCCCTATACTCAAGCCAAGTCATTTATATATAACAAGAAATGCAATGGTCCTAGTACCGATCCCTGGGGGACCTGACTGCACACTTCTCTCCAGTCAGAAAAACATCCATTCACCACTACTCTTTGCCTCCTATCCGTTAGCCAATTACGTACCCAAATTACCACCATCCCTTTAATCCCATGTGTTTTGTTTTAATAAGTCTGTTATGTGGTACTTCATCAAATACCTTT
This sequence comes from Heptranchias perlo, assembly GCF_035084215.1. Lineage (NCBI taxonomy): Eukaryota > Metazoa > Chordata > Chondrichthyes > Hexanchiformes > Hexanchidae > Heptranchias > Heptranchias perlo. Next base: position 114,272,058 of record NC_090327.1, on the reverse strand, counting down.
TGAAAGTCCATATTTACAACATCTACTGAACTACCTTCATCAGCCCTCTCTGATACTTCATCAAAGAACTCAATCAGGTTAGTCAGACATGATTTGCCGTTAACAATTCCTTGCTGGTTATCCCTTATTAACCCATGCTGCTCTAAGTGAGAATTAATTTTGTCCTCGACAATGGTCTGTAGTATTTTTCCCACCACTGACATTAGACTGATTGGCCTGTAGTTACCAGGTTTATCCCTCTCCCCTTTTTTGAATAGAAGTGTAACATTTGTAATCCTCCAGTCCTCTGGCACCACTCCCATATCCAAGGAGGATAGACAGATTGTGGTCAGAGCTTCTGCTACCTTCACCCTTGCTTCCCTCAGCAACTTAGGATGCATCCCATCTGGACTGGGTGACATGTTAACTTTGAGTGATGCCAACCTATTTAGCACCTCCTTTCTATCTATTTTTATCCTAGCCAATACCTCTACTCCCTCCCCTTCTACTGCGACACTAACTTCATCCTCTTCTTTTGTGAAGACAGATACAAAGTACTCATTCAGTACCTTTGCCTTCACAAGAAGATTTCCTTCTTTGTCCCTAGTCAGTCCCACCATTCCTTTAACTATCCTTTTACTTTTTATATGTTTACAAAAGATTTTTGGGTTCCCTTTTATGTTATCTGCTAATCTTTTAGTAGTTTTCAATATTCTTTAAAGAATGTGCACTTTTCACTTTTTGATATTTTGTATGTTTTTTCCGAGACTATTTTTGGTCTCCTCTTCCCTCACTCACCATTTCAACCCAAGAACAGCCAGGACATTTGCTCTCGTACCTCTATCAATTGCTTCCCAATTAGGACCAGGAGGTACACCAGAAAAGGTGATTCTCTCTCCAATTTCTCCCTCATCCGCAACTGTCCTTTGAGGAACTACCGTTCTCTGCATGGGGCTATCCTAAAACTGCTCAATGGAGATGACAAACTGGTGAGGTGTGGAACAAATCTATACCCTACTAATCCATGGCAAACAACACTGAAGCCTTAATGTGTAAGCACCGCCTCAGAGCCATGGTTTCAATATTAGTTGCAAAGAATTAGGATTAATTTTAACATTTTGTTTTTTTTTATATAACCAAGTGAATAATATCATAAGTGGGGAAAATTATTTGGTTTGAAATTGTGCTGTTGTATATTAGTATCAAATATATTAACCTGTTTGTATAAAATTCTTTTGTCTGCCATTTTAATGAAAGTATTTAACACTGTGAGGTGAATGCGCTTACAAGACAACTGTGCAAATCTGTACATGCACAATTAGTTGAAGATTGCATTTGCAAATAACAATCTGACCGGGACCTTCCCTGATGTTGCAGGGAAGATTTAAACGAGCCAACAATGGAAGAGGCCATTACTGGGTCATATAAGCAGGCTGAGAGACAGAAGATGGCAGATTTGATGGTGTGATGTTGGTAGAAACCATTTAACTTTGTATTTCACACATTTTTCATCTTTGAGATAAGTTTGATCTTAAAATATTCTTTTCAGCAACATTGTGGTTTGATTTTCTTCTTTTATGAAAATACTTCCCATTTTCCAAAGTCCGACTTGAGTAATCTACGATCCACTTATTATTCAGACAGATGAATTGTATTTGTTTTGCAATGTGATAAAAATCAATTCACTTTGATTTTGCAGTAGTTATAGGAAAATGCAGTAAAACATCTCTGATACCCCATCCCTATTTGCCACATTGTATTTGATCTGCTGTGCTAAAGGAGAGAGTGGAGGCATGTACTAATGAAGCAAATGATGTGCTGCTCCTGGCATTTTATCATATTTTAGGTGGTACACCTACTGTAATCACTCTCAACAAAAATACAACTCTGAGGAAAATTACAATCCCGAAGAGTAAAGCACGTGTGGCACATCATAGTATCATTGGAGGTACAGCACAGGAGGAGGACATTCGGCCCATCGTGCCTGTGCCGGGTCTTTGAAAGAGCTATCCAATTAGTCCCATTCCCCTGCTCTTTCCCCATAGCCTTGTAAATTTTTTCCCATCAAGTATTTATCACAGTCCCTTTTGAAAGTTACTTTTGAATCTGCTTCCACCACCCTTTCAGGCAGTGCATTCCAGATCACTACAACTCGCTATGTAAAGAAATGTTTCCTCATGTCACCTCTAGCTCTTTTGCCAATCATCTTAAATCTGTGTCCCCTGGTTACCGACTCTTCTGCCACTGGAAATAGTTTCTCCTTATTTACTCTATCAAAACCGTTCATGATTTTGAACACCTCTATCAAATCTCCCCTTAACCTTCTCTGTTCTAAGGATCCCAGTTTCTCCAGTCCCCCCACATAACTGAAGTCACTCATCCCTGGTACCATTCTAGTAAATATCTTCTGTACCCTCTATAAGGCCACGACATCCTTCCTAAATTGCCCAGAATTGAACACAATACTCCAGCTGAGGCCTAACCGGTGTTTTATAAAGGTTTAGCATCACTTCATTGCTTTTGCATTCTCTGCCTCTATTAATAAAGCCCATGATCCCATGTGCTTTTTTTAACAGCCTTCTCAACTTGTCCTGCCACCTTCAAAGATTTGTGTATGTGCACCCCCAGGTGTCTCTGTTCCTGCACCCCCTTTAAAATTGTACCATTTAGTTTATATTGCCTCTCCTCATTCCTCCTAACAAAATGCATCACTTCACACTTCTCTGAATTAAATTTCATCTTCCATGTGTCTGCCCATTTCACCAGTCTATGACCTCCTGAAGTCTGTTACTATCCTCCACAGTGTTTACTACATTTCTGAGTTTCGTGTCATCTGCAAACTTTAAAATTATACCCTGTATACCCTGTCCAGGACATTACTATATATAAAAAAGAGCAGTGATCCTAATACCGACCACTGAGGAATACCATTGTATACTTCCCTCCAGTCTGAAAAACAACCGTTCGCCACTACTCTCTGCTTTCTGTCCCCTAGCCAATTTTGTATCCACGCTGCCACTGTCCCTTTAATCCCATGGGCTTTAATTTTGCTAACAAGTCTATTATGTGGTACTTTATCAAATGCTTTTTGAAAGACCATAGACACAACATCAACAGCACTACCCTCATCAATCCTCTCCATTACTTCATCAAAGAACTCAATCAAGTTAGTTAAACACGATTTTCCATTAACAAATCTGTGCTTTTCATAGAAAATAGGAGCAAAAGTAGCCATTCAGCTCTTTGGGCATGCTCTGCCATTCAAAATGAGCATGGCTGATCGTCTAACTCAGTACCCTGTTCCCGCTTCTTCCCCATATCCCTTGATCCCTTTAGCATTAAGAAATATATCTATGTCCTTCTTGAATACATCTAATGACTTGGCCTCCACTGCCTTCCGTGGTAGAGAATTCCACAGGTTCACCACCCTCTGAGTGAAGGAATCTCTCCTCGGTTCTAAATGGCATATTCCGTATCATGAGATTGTGACCCCTGGTTCTGGACTCCCCAGCCATTGGGAACATCCTCCCTGCATCTAGTCTGTCTAGTCCTGTTGGAATTTTATATGTTTCGATGAGATCACCTCTCATTCTTCTAAACTCTAGTGAATATAGGCCTAGTCAACCCAATCTCTCCTCATAAGTCAGTCCTGCCATCCCAGGAATCAGTCTGGTAAACCTTCATTGCACTCCCTCCATGGCAAGGACATCTTTCCTCAGATAAGGAGACCAAAACTGCACACAATACTCCAGATGTGGTCTCACCAAGGCCCTGTACAACTGCAGTAAGACATCCCTGCTCCTGTACTCAAATCCACTTGCAATGAAGGCCAACATACCATTCATCTTCCTAACTGCCTGCTTCACCTGAATGCTCGCTTTCAGCGACTGGTGTACAAGGACACTTGGGTCTCGTTGCACCTCCCCTTTTCCCAATCTATCACCATTCAGATAATAATCAGCCTTTCTGTTTTTACAACCAAAGTGGATAACCTCACATTCATCCAAGTTATACTGCATCTGCCATGTTCTTGCCCACTCACCCAACTTGTCCAAATCACATTGGAGCCTCTTTGCATCCTCCTCACAGCTCATATTCCACCCCAGCTTTGTGTCGTCTGCAAACTTGGAAATGTTACATTCCGTTCCCTCATCCAAATCATTGATATATATATTGTGAATAGCTGGAGCCCAAGCACTGATCCCTGCAGTACCCCACTAGTCACTGCCTGCCACCCGGAAAAAGACCCGTTTATTCCTATTCTCTGTTTCCTGTCTGTCAACCAATTCTCAATCCATGCCAGTATATTCCCCCCAATCCTATGTGCTTTAATTTTGCACACTAGCCTCTTGTGTGGGACCTTATCAAAAGCCTTCTGAAAATCAAAATACACCACATCTACTGGTTCTCCCCTATCTATTCTACTAATTACCTCCTCAAAAAACTCCAGTCGATTTGTTAAGCGTGATTTCCCTTTCATAAACCCATGCTGACTTTGTCCAATCCCATTAGTGCCTTCCAATTGTTCTGTTATCATGGGCTCGATTTTACCAGCGGGTTCCGGGTGCGTTTCCTGCGGGGGGGCGTCAAAAATCGCGATATCCAGGTGCGTCACCGGATCACGCCTCGATCCCGCCCACTTCCGGGTTCCACGCTGACGTGCAGGGGTACGTGCGCAGACCCCGCTGGTGGGAATCCCGCAGGCAATTAAAGCCAGCGGGATGCCACTTGAGTGTATTTACCTTGCTTGTTGAGGTCATTAAATGACCTGATTCAGCTGTCTTAATAGGAAGTGTGGGATTTTACCTTCAACTCAGTCTGTTTCACACACTGGGGGAAACAGTCTCACTCCAACCGGACGTGTTGCAGCCAGCAGCCTGTGGCAGCTGCCAAGGTGCACTCCACAGGGGGGGGGGGGGGGGGAGAGCCCTCACCCACGCAGGAGGCCACCGCGTCACATAGGGCAACCCCTGCCCTCCACCACCCCCCGCCAAGCCAGAGGACAGACCGACGTGAAACCGCAGCCCCAGTCCGAGGACCCACCCACCTACCCTGCACAACCCCTCAGACCAACACCTGCCAGAAGGGTGGTGCGTTGACATCCTCGGAGGACGAACAGCATGACCAGCCCCAGCAGCCTCGCAGTCCACGCCGTCCGCCTCAGCGACGTGGAGCCCCCCAACACGGTGCTGTGGCACACCCACCTGCACAGCAGGAGGGAGGGCAACCGCAGAGAGAGATGCGTCGCAGGAGGCACTACCCTCCGCAGAGGGTCTACAGACCGAGGCTCAGCTTCATGGACCTCTCCGAGGAGCAGTGCATATGGCGGCTCAGAGTCAATCGCCAGGTAGTCGCCGACATCTGCAGCCTCCTTAACGACGAGCTGCTCCCGGATGGACCAAGCAGCATCTTCTTACCTGTCGCCGTCAACGTCACCACTGCCCTCCACTTCTTCGCATCCGGATCCTTCCAGGGTGCCACCGGGGACATCACTGGGGTCTGTCAGTCATCTGCACACAAGTGCATAAGGCAGGTCACCGATGGGTTGTTACGCAGGGCCTCGCACTACATCAACTTCGCCATGGACGAGCGCAGCCAGATGGAGAGGGCGGTTGGATTCCATGCCATGGCTGGCTTCCCACGGGTACAGGGTGTAATCGACTGCACCCACATCGCAATATGGGCACCTCCGCATGAGCCAGGGCTGTTCATCAACAGGAAGGGGTATCACTCCATGAACGCCCAGCTCATCTGTGACCACCGCCAGAGATTCCTACACGTGTGCGCCAGATACCCCGGCAGCTGCCACGATGCCTTCGTCCTCAGGGAGTCCACCGTCCCGCCCATCTTCCACGCACCCAACGCTGGCAACGGCTGGCTCCTCGGCGACAAGGGGTCTCCCCTACACACGTGGCTCATGACGCCTCTGAGGAACCCCATCACCGAGCCGGAGCATCGGTACAATGACAGCCACACTGCTACCAGGTCTACAACTGAGCAGACCATAGGGCTGCTCAAGATGCGCTTCAGGTGCCTTGATCATTCTGGGGGAGCGCTCCAATACACACCATTCAGAGTGGGACGAATCATAGTTGTCTGCTGTGCCCTGCACAACATGGCCCAACAGAGAGGGGTGCCGCTGGAGGAGGCCCCATCCACACCCGCCACCCACATTGAGGACGGCGATGAGGACGAGGAGGTGGAGGTGGAGAAGGAGGTGGAGGAGGAGGAGGAGGAGGGGGGAGGAGGAGGGGGACGCGCCAGAGGATGATGTACGACCCATGCGCTGAACCCCGACTCACCGGGATGCTCGCCGGGCCAGGGAGGCACTCATATGTCAACGGTTCTCCTAGAGTCAGACAGTGCGAGGCGTTCGCATCTCCTCACCTGCACATGCGAGGGGCCATACCAGCCCCCTCCACTGAAGAGTGTTGCCAGTACTCCTGCACCCACAGCAGTGTGGCCAATGGGCGGCAGCAGGTGTCCGCCATCATGATGGGCTGCACGGAACGCACCTATTGCACAGGCCGCGGAAGAATGGACGAGAGGTGGCAGGAGTGGTGAGAACGATAGTGTTTAATATGTACAAGGTGCAATACTATAAACAAAAAGTGTACAAATTAACAGACACCCTGGTGCATTCCCTTTGTGCTTATAACACCTTTGGATTTCTTTTCCGGGTACCCCTACGTGGTGCTACCCCTGTGGCTCCGGCAGAGGTAGTGGCAGGTTGCTCCTGTTCTTGCCTTGACCGGGTAGATGCTTTGGGCGGACGGCCCCTGGGTTTCGGTGCCCGTGAGGGCACCTCCACAGACTGCTCCTCCTGCACCTGTGCAGGGGCAGACTCGGCCGCCTGGAGAGGAGGCACCATTGCGGGTACTGGTTGAGGGGGGGCAACGGGTGGGACGTGGGGGCGCCTTGAGAAGCGTCCCTGCTTCCATGTCCCCGGTCACCATCATCCCTCTCGTGGCCTTGGCCCACATCACCCCTTCCACCCTGCTGGACGATAGTTTGGATTGCATGTGTGAGGCCTCACAAGGCCACCCCTAGTGTATCCGTCAGCCTGTTTATGGCGGCGGAATGTTGCTCACCCTGAATCCATACAGCCGTTGTCAGGGCCTGCACGGACTCGATGTGGAGCTGTGCGTGACGTTCGAGGGAGGCCAGCCTGTCCTCCACCGCAGACGCTCCCGCACCTACCCGCGACACTATGTCGCTGGTACCCTCCTGTGCCTGCGCCACCAATGCCCGCATGCAGGAGTTGGACTCCTCCATCGCCTGCGCAATTGTGGACAATGCGCGCGGCACCTCTCCTAGTACCTTGGCAATTAGCTGGTGCCCCTCGACGACTCTCCATTTGACTGGTGGCCCCCTGGGTTCAGCATCTGGGTCCGGCTGAGCAGAGCCTGGAGATGAGTGCTCCCACCGACGCGGACCCTCCGCGGCTGCCCCTGCCACCAGGGTCTGCTCATGCTCACACGTGCGCGGTGAATCACCAAGTGCTACCCCAACTAGTTGGCGAGGGGGACCCACCGAGGTGCGTGTCTCTGCGCTGGTGGATGGTTGGCTCATATGTGACGATGTACCCTCAGAGACCGGCGTGTCCTCTGAGGAATCGCCCTCCTCAACCACAGCGCTGGCAGACGGCCCTGCAAGAGAACAGAGGGCACTATGAGGCATGTGCACAAACGTTACGGTGCGCCTGATGCCAGGTGATGATACGGTCACTCGCGATCATGAGTGTTGAGTGTCAGCTTTCCCTTACCGGCCGTTTCTGCAGCGACAGACTCGCCATCCGCAACAGCGAGGCAATGTTGCGTGCCGGCGAGGTCGAGCGCCTCCACCTCTGCATCCCTCCGGTGCGGGCCCTTTCTCTGTTGTTCTTGCATCTCTTCTCCTGTCATGGCAAAACACAGATGCGTGATTGAGTGCATATTGCATAGTGAGACGCATCAAGCATCAGTGTGGGTGGGTTGAGCGTGGGGCAGATGGATGGGAGGATGCGTGTGCCACATGCCCATCCCATTGCATGGGGATTGGGGTGTGTGGTAGTGTTCGGGTGGGGACAGGGACGGTGGGTACTTGCGGGCACGGCGAGGATGGCGAGTGAGTGGCTGTGAGGATTGCTGCGGGAGCGCTGTGGTGGCTCTGCAGGAGGGGTTGTGATCTGTTTGGCGTGATGGTGGGGACGGGTTGTGGGAGGGTGCGTTGGTGTACTCGCCTTGCCGGACCTAGTGAGGTCATTGAACTGCTTGCGGCACTGCTCCCATGTCCTGGGGGTGTTGGCCCTGCTGCTGACCTCCGCCGCCACCTCTGCCCATGCCTTCCTGCTGGCGGAGCCAGGGCACTTGCGTCCGTCCGCAGTGAACAGCGTGTCCCTCCTCCTCCTCACACCCTCCAGCATCAGCTGCAGCGCGAGGTCCGAGAAGCGTGGCGCAGCCTTGCCCCTGGGTTGCGCCATCCTGTGTTGCTTCTTGATTGCAGCAGGAGTCTGCCCATTTAAGTGGAGCTCCTACATCGCGTGAACGGTAGTGCGCATGCGCAGCCCGCTGGCATGCAGCTGGGGAGCGGAGAACCCGGAAGCAGGGCTTAATGTGATCAATTATCCCGCGATCGCGCGGGGGGCGCACTCAATTAGCCGTCCGCGGTTTCCACGCTCCCGGAGGACCACCCGCTGGGAACCCGCAGGCCTGCTAAAATCGGGCCCCATATCTTTTATAATAGACTCTAGCATTTTTCCCACTACTGATGTTAGGCTAACTGGTCTGTAATTCCGTTTTTTCTCTCCCTCCTTTCTAATTAGCCTTCATTTATTAGCCCATACTTTTCCAAGTGCTAATTTATTTTGTCCCAGATGATTGTCTCTAAAAGTCTGACTGGCCTGTAATTGCCGGGTTTATCCCTCTCCCCTTTTTATGAACGGGGTGTACATTTGCAATCCTCCAACATCATCCCTACATCCAAGGAGGATTGGAAGATTGTGGTCAGAGCCTCCACAATTTCTCCCTTACTTCCCTCAGTAACCTCGGATGCATCCCATCTGGACCAGGTGACTTTTCTACTTTGAGTACTGCCAATCTTTTAAGTACCTCCTCTTTATCTATTTTTATCCTATCCAATATCGCTACTACCTCCCCCTTTACTGCTGCACTCTTCCCTAGTAAAGACGGATGCGAAGTATTCATTTAGTGCCTCAGCCATGCCCTCTTCATCCACAAGAAGATCTCCTTTTTGTGCTTCCTTTGACAACCTTTTACTGTTGATATGTTTACAAAAGACTTTTGGGTTCCATATTATGTTAGCCGCTAATCTATTCTAATGCTCTTTCTTTGCCCCTCTTATTCCCTTTTTTAGATCTCCCCTGTACTTTCTGTATTCAGCCTGGTTCTCTACTGTACTATGAAACTTACATTTTCAAAAGCCTCCTTTTTCTGTTTCATTTTAATCTCTACATCTTTAGACATAATCAGCAAATTAATTTTTTGCTGTTGCTTTTGCCAAAATAAAAACTTCAGTACTCTGTCCTAGAGTGGAAATAGCCTTGTGCTTTTTCAATGTGTGGGGGCCATTTCCACAGAGAACCCGTAACAAAATTATGGCATGGCAACATAAAAGTACATGACAAACAGATCCAAATGCTCTCATTAATATTAAATTGGTGGTGCAAAAGGGTACTGAATAAAGTGAATTAATATTTGATGTTCCGAAACACAATGTGGATGCCAATGCACCAAAAAGAAATAAAAACTCAATGTGCAGATTCTGAATTTTTTCCCTCTTTTTATCTAAACTGTAGAACTCCTTAATGTCCTTGCTCTTCTTTATTCTTGCTTCTTAACAAATTTTCACTCCTCTTCTGAAGGTGTTGTCTCCTTGCTGGGGTACGGTTCAGCCAAGAGGCCATTACTCATCTGTGAACCTTGGCAGTGAGCAGGCTATCAATGGCAGGGGCCTCACAGCCAAACCCAATTCTGTCCTCGCCCAAGGTCCATGCATGCACACTTCCAGCAAGGGTTGCTGGATTATGATCAAGAACAGAATCCAGGATGATTTTCCCCTCCCTGACACTGTGCTGCTGAAGCCAACCGTAGCACTCCAATTTTCATCCCAGCTGAGATCAGCTAATTCAGCACACATCAGGGAACAAACCCTTCCTGGTTTGCCTAGCTGTGCAACTTACCAGATAAATTTTCTATGCTATCTAGGAAGCAATAAGGCTCTAAACTGGCACATCTGGTTTGTTATTCAGAGGACTATGCCCTCAGTTTAAGAATGGAATGAGGATCTACAGTTTTTTTACGTTCAAGCTTGAATGCCAATTATTTACTTGAACATATCAATATGGCGATTGTTAAACATCACATTGTAGTTGCCACCTTATTAGGTCTTGTGCCAAGACCCAGATAAATCCATTAATGCAGGGATTTCAAATAAATCCTTCCCCGCAGACATATCTAGCTCATTTATAAACAATTTTGAAATCACAATTTGTTTTTGAGACGAATAACCATTTATTCAAAGCATTTTTTACCTTTTTGAATAAGTTGGAATAGGTTGATTCTGGAGCCTAGCAATTGCACAGAAACATTTTTATCTCAAAATTTTCCTTGGTGTACAGTGCCTGCTCAGAATGACTCACTAGCTCCCCTTATGTAAACTAAATTGCTCAACAGATCCACTGGACTCCCAATAGAACAGATGCAAATATTTTGAAAAATAGCAGGTGTATAATTAGGAGAAACCAGTGGTCTATCTTTTCCAGCCAATAATTTTTGTAAATTATTACAATGTGTAGCTTTTGAAGTCATGGTCTAGGAGGCCTGTGACTTTATTGATTCGGGGGAGGAAGTTTTATTTTCCCATGGAAAACATTCATGCCATATTACGCATTTTTCAGTCTCTTATCAAATAAATCTGAATAATCATCATAAAGCTTATCACAGAATATAGGCATTTTATTATTGTATAAGTATAACATTAATACTTTACAGATGTCATGAAATATTGTTTAGGAGAAATGCTGAGTAACTCACAAATATTCTAATTAAATGCACTTCAATACTGACAGATATAAATTCACTCATAAATTATACTAGATCGACTGAAATACTCATAAAAGTAGTGCCTACTTTATTTCTGTTGTTTGTGGTTTACTCCCCTCCTTTACAGTTTTAGATTTTTATAGGACCATTTTTTTCTTTCAGTGGTTTCAGTCGTGTCCAGAAGTAGAACCTGAAGGCTGTACCATTTGGGATAATTTGTCTTTGCCCAGTAGCATAACCCAAGGTCTACTAATTACATTGCGCTTTTCCCACTATATTCTTCATTACTTGCAGTATTCTTCTTACTGAACTAAGAGTGGTTTCCTGGTATGCTACCACACTCACTTTGGATTGATATAGTGTGGGTTGGGGGGGGGGGTGAAATTCCATGTCCATGCTCGCCAGCCCATGATTTTTTGCGCATTCACTTGAACAGACTACAATAATTAATGGATTTATTTACAATTAAATAGAAATACAAAGCACAAAAAATTGGCAAAATACTAAAACATAAAAACAGTGAGAGAAGTTTATAATGGGTCAACTGTCCTTTGAAAGAATGTCTAATGTTTAAGAAAAATCAGATACTTGGAAAACTTCTGGCACTGAATGGCAAGTTACATAGGAACAGGAGTAGGCCATTCAGCCCTTGAGCCTACGCCGCCATTCTATTAGATCATGGCTGATCTGTACCTCAACTCCATTTACCCACCTTTGCTCCCTTGATACCCTTACCCAGCAATCTTATTCTTGAAAATTTCAACTGACCCAGCATTCACAGCCTTTGGGGGACAGAGTTCCAGATTTCCACTACCTTTTTTGTATAAAAATTTAGGATTTTACTCCTAAATGGCTTAGCACCAACTGTTTTTGTTGCCTTGCACCAATTTCAGTAATAGTGTCTCTTACACTCCTTTTACCTTATACATTGGGTGACTGAAATGCAACACTTCTGTGCACTGCTGTCCCATTTGCCTTCATCTCCTGTAGGCTTGTTGGAAGCTGCTTAGAAAATTGGAGACCCAATCTTCTGTGCATGTGCAGAATATCTTTCTTCTGAATTGACTCCTAAATCACATGTAAACATTACAGAACATTGTTCTTTTGTTTTCAATTGCCCCTCTGCAGTATAAAAGTAACAGGATTCAGCAGGCCTGAGAGCATTGCAGCGAGCCTGGGAACTGACGCTGAGCTGGTTCTGTGCGTCAGTGTGTATGCTTCACTATGCCATTTTGTGTCACGTTGTAAGCCAACTGACACACTTGGCTTGGCTCAACGTCTTAAGTGGGCCAGAAGACAAAACAGTTCATCTTAGCAGATCGCAAGGCTCTGGGTCTGTACTGTCATCGGCCCTCTGGAGGTTGAATTGTTTATCTTAAGGAGTGCTGTCGATGGCAAGAGAATCATGTAGCAGCAGTCAATAACACTCCATCAAGGTAAAAGGGGAATTATTATGCCTTATTCCTCAAGGAAGGAATGCAATGTGAGTTCCTGTTTAAATTGTCACCAGAATTGTCGAGCTCCAGTACTTTTTCAGTGCTATTTTTTACTTCAATTGTTTTGAAGTCTTGGTTCCAGATGAATTTAATGTATTATTTTCATAAATTCAATTGACAAATGCATGAACAATCATATGAATATCTAGATAAATAAGTGCCGACCAAAACGAAATTCATATGGGGAACATGTTATTGTCTGCAAGTATTCATTCAATATACGTGATTCTAGATAAATGGGTTTTCAACAAGAAATTGACAATAGAAAAACAATCAGCTCGTTCAGATACAGGAAACACTGCTATTTACACTGATGTAGCTATTAATAATTTAAATTAACAAACCAATCTTATCTAAGATCAAAAGACTCCTTTTGATCTTGTGATCAGCAGCCAGTGTCTGAATTCTAATTAAAATTAAACTACCAAAATCTACATTTTTGTGACAATACCTCCCTTTGCCCTGGAAGAGGTCATCTATATGAACAACCGATGTTATTCTTGTTGCAATAACCCCTCCGCATTGCCATTTGTCGTTCCATTTTGTCCATGATACTCTGGAAAGCTGACACTTCAAAGTACCAAGCACACATTTTGTTGCGATTTAAATTTAGTAGAGGGTTGTGGCCAAAACTGAAAGCTGTGCACCATTTGAATAATTGGAATCTCTGTAATGGCACTGACACAATCATGCACATCTTTTCTAGTTGCAATAGCTTGTGCCTCAGGGAAATAACTGGCTGGTCTTTCCATCAGACATTCACTTGACTCAGCAAGGCTCCAATACCCCTGTCAGAAGCCTCTCAGTGAACCAACAAATCCAATGCATAAGTAGGAACAGCTAAAACTGGGAATCTGCAAACAACTTCCTTCAGAAGTTTAAATCATCCTCACAGTTTTGTAACCAGATGACTTGGTTTGGGCACAGTCTTTCAGTGAAATCTGTTAAGAGTACAGATCTGTGCCTCTTGTTTAGTTCCATCTAAGGAAACCTCATATCTGCTTCTTTGTTGTAAGGCAGGACCACTGTGAGATGACATGCATTTTCACCCAGGCACATTTCTGTTCATCATTTCCACCCCTCCCCCCAATATGGTGACCATGTTACAGCATAAGAACATAAGAACATAAGAAATTGGAGCAGGAGTAGGCCAATCGGCCCCTCGAGCCTGCTCCGCCATTCAATAAGATCATGGCTGATCTGATCCCAACCACAAATCTAAAGAACACAAGAAGTCGGAGCAGGACCCGGCCACATAGCCCCTGGGCCCTCTCCGCCACCCACAGGGCATTGACCGATCCGAACTCAGCTTCATGTCCAATTTCCTGCCCGCTCCCCATAACCCCTAATTCCCTTTACTTCTAGGAAACTGTCTATTTCTGTTTTAAATTTATTTAATGATGTAGCTTCCACAGCTTCCTGGGGCAGCAAATTCCACAGACCGACCACCCTCTGAGTGAAGAAGTTTCTCCTCATCTCAGTTTTGAAAGAGCAGCCCCTTATTCTAAGATTATGCCCCCTAGTTCTAGTTTCACCCATCTTTGGGAACATCCTTACTGCATCCACCCGATCAAGACCCTTCACAATCTTATATGTTTCAATAAGATCGCCTCTCATTCTTCTGAACTCCAATGAGTAGAGTCCCAATCTACTCAACCTCTCCTCATATGTCCGCCCCCTCATCCCCGGGATTAACCGAGTGAACCTTCTTTGTACTGCCTCGAGAGCAAGTATGTCTTTTCTTAAGTATGGAGACCAAAACTGTATGCAGTATTCCAGGTGCGGTCTCACCAATACCTTATATAACTGCAGCAATACCTCCTTGTTTTTATATTCTATCACCCTAGCAATAAAAGCCAACATTCCGTTGGCTTTCTTGATCACCTGCTGCACCTGCATACCAACTTTTTGATTTTCTTGCCCTAGGACCCCCAGATCCCTTTGTACTGCAGTACTTTCCAGTCTCTCGCCATTAAGAAAATAACTTGCTCTCTGATTTTTCCTGCCAAAGTGCATAACCTCACATTTTCCAATATTATATTGCATCTGCCAAATCTCCGCCCACTCACCCAGCCTGTCTATATCCCCTTGCAGGTTTTTTATGTCCTCCTCACTCTCTACTTTCCCTCCCATCTTTGTATCATCTGCAAATTTTGATATGTTGCACTCGGTCCCCTCCTCCAAATCGTTAATATAGATTGTAAAGAGTTGGGGACCCAGCACCGACCCCTGTGGAACACCACTGGTTACTGGTTGCCAGTCCGAAAATGAACCATTTATCCCAACTCTCTGCTTCCTGTTCGATAACCAATCCTCCACCCATGCCAGAATATTACCCCCAATCCAGTGATTTTTTATCTTAAGTAATAATCTTTTATGTGGCACCTTGTCGAATGCCTTCTGGAAGTCTAAATACACTATGTCCACTGGTTCCCCTTTATCCACCCTATACGTTATATCCTCGAAGAACTCAAGCAAATTTGTCAGACATGACTTCCCCTTCATAAAGCCATGCTGACTTTGTCCTATTAAATTATGCTTATCTAAATGTTCCGTTACTGTCTCCTTAATAATAGACTCCAAAATTTTACCCACCACAGATGTTAAGCTAACTGGCCTATAATTTCCAGCCTTCTGCCTACTACCCTTTTTAAATAACGGTGTTACATTAGCAGTTTTCCAATCTGCCGGGACCTCTCCTGAGTCCAGGGAATTTTGGAAAACTATCACCAAAGCATCCACAATCCCTACTGCCACTTCCCTCAAGTCCCTAGGATGGAAGCCATCAGGTCCAGGGGATTTATCCGCCTTGAGTCCCATTATTTTACTGAGTACCATCTCCTGAGTGATTTTAATCGTATTTAGCTCCTCCCCCCCGAGAGTCCCCTGTTTGTCCAGTGTTGGGATATTCTTAGTGTCCTCTACTGTAAAGACTGAAACAAAATATTTGTTCAGCATTTTTGCCATCTCCATGTTTCCCACCATTAATTTCCCGGTCTCATCCTCTAAGGGACCTATGTTTGCCTTAGCCACCCTTTTTCTTTTTATATAACTATAGAAACTCTTGCTATCTGTTTTTATATTTTTTGCTAATTTCTTTTCATAATCTAACTTCCCTTTCTTAATCAATCCTTTAGTTACTTTTTGCTGTCTTTTGAAGAATTCCCAATCTTCTATCCTCCCACTAAGTTTGGCTACCTTATATGTCCTTGTTTTTAGTCGGATACTATCCTTGATTTCTTTACTTAGCCACGGATGGCTGTCATTTCTTTTACACCCTTTTTTCCTCAGTGGAATATATTTATTTTGAAAGTTGTAAAATAACTCCCTAAATGAACACCACTGCTCATGTACCGTCTTACCCTTTAATCTATTTTCCCACTGTAGAACTTATTTTCAGCTTCTACTATTAAATGATCTCTTGCAACTGGGTCAGTATATCTTTGAATGGATTAGATGGTCATTCCACTTTTGACTAAGAGTGGTAATGTCGTCCGTTTACGTACACTCCAACATAATCTTTCGCCCCACCAGCCGTTGGTACATGGTCGATACAAATCTTTTATCTCAAAGGGCATGGCATTAAACTCAAATAATCCTATGAGTGTTGTAAAAGCAAAATGCACTTAAGCTGTAGCGCTCAGAGGATCTGCTACATCCTTTGGTTAGGTTGAACCTCATGAGATACTTGGTGTCCCCTAGGTTCCTGAAGATTGCCTCTGTGCAGGTCATAGGGTAGACATTAGCTCCCATTAATTTACAGTAATCTATACCAAACAATGTAGACTTATTATTAGGAATGAGTATCACAGAGGTGGCGCAGAACCTCTTAGAAGGATCTCTTAGCCCCAAATATGGCTTCTTCCATAATTATTTTTCCAAGTGTTGTTCTACATTATAATGGATTATATAAGAGTGTTGGTGTACTGGAGGCACAGAAGCTATCTTTGTTGCATGTAGGAAGTACTGTGCATAACTGGGATTGCCTGACAAAGTGGCTGAAAACTCTCTGTTTAGATCATAGTTAGCAAGATCAATCAATTTCCCTTACTGAGGAACTTTCTTTATTGTTGGCTAGTAAGCTAACTATGTTTTCCTCCCACCCTCCTCCTGGGTGGACAAGACGTATAATGCCATCTCCTTATGGCTGAGGCAAGGTTTTAACGTTAATGTAGAATGCTTCCGCAGTCATGTGAAAAACTGAAACAGAAAATTGGGAAAACATTATCAGTAAGATATTGTCAACTACGTCCTTTTTGATTGATGCGTGTTCCCATATCTGGATTTCTGAAAGCATAGTCCACCAATGTCAGGATGTACCTTTTCCCTAAATTACTTCTGTAAGGGATAGGGATTGCAATCTTGTTTTGGGTGATCTACCAGTTTAACTAATCTCGCAGTGTTTTCTTTTTCTACAATATTGAGCCACATCCTTGAAAATAGTTGGTCAACAAAATGTAGTAGCAATAATGCTTCATATACTGTCTAACCTGGTGTGCCTTGAATGCAATGTTATGCATCACTTTCAATAATTCTTTACAAAATGCCTGAGTTGCCACTATCTGATGGAACACAACTGGCCCCTTGCCAGCATTTTGTTTTGAACTCCATTATTGAACCAATAGCCTTTCCTTGCAACTGAACAACCCTGCTGGCTTGGGTGGTGGCTTATTGTTCCTCTGCAGGTCCCTTCCTTACACAGCCTCTATGTCAGTCAACTAAACCTCTTCAGATTCACACATTTCAAACCTCCCAGGCTGTATATTAATTTTCACAATTTTTTCCCATCTATTTCTGGAGTGAGGTTAATCCACTGTACTCTCTACTCACCTGGCTTGTAGCCACCACAGGCATTCCTGCCACTATTTGATCATGCTGGCGCTGCTACTTTTTGCCAGCCCCTGGCTGCTCATTTTATCAACCTCATGCTTGCATGAATTCTCTTCTGCCTCAAGGTCCAGTTTGCACAATTGCAACTCTTGCTGTTACTGACTATCATCTGCTTCCAGTCTGTGAAATTCAAGGATTCATTGTTCCTTTTCCTGCTCATTTGTATGGCAGCTTCACTTGTGTTCACTTTTTATCTGGAAGTGTGCTTATACTACTGCCTTTTGATTTAGTTAGTCTAATTTGACCTTTTAATACCTGCCTGATCTACGAGTAATATATCCCACTACAGTGCCACCAAATATCATAATTTTGGCCAGTTATAAAACTGTTTTCTCTCTCAATGAGTTTACAGTGGTTCCTGAACATGAACATTATCGCCTCCAATTCCAAAGTTGTGCCTTTTTTGATAATCTGACATTTGCATCATTTGAGGATTAACAATTACCTTAGGTGCTGTCATCTATTTACTGGATTAAATGTAATCTTGCACCATGCTACCATCCGATCAGATTGGTGAATATTAAAGATAGACCAGAAATTTAAAGACTACAGCAAGCAATGTATTTATTTAAAGATTAAATTGAAATATGAAGTATGGTATTTCAGTAAAATATTAAAAGTACAATATTAATCATAAATACAATGAAATGGTTAAATTACTCTTCAAAATAATGCCGTTTTAAAACATTTTAAAAAGTCTGATATTTGTTGGATAACCTTTCTGTCTCTAAATAGCAAATTCTGCCTGTTTTCATCCTCTTATGCCACTAATAGAAACAGTGGCCAGGGCTTTTATTTGTGCAGAAGCAGAAAACCCTGACCAGTGTATCTTACTGTACCTTAACTCTCAACGAGAGAATCCAACTTGAGCTCTTATGTTAATCAATGACAGAATTTCAGAAGAACTCCAGCACGGAAAGCTTGTGGGATACTTGGCTTTGTAAATAGGGGCATTAAATAGAAAAAAACAAAGAAGTCATGCTAAACCGTTACAAATCACTGGTTAGGCCTCAGCTGGTGTATTGTGTACAGTTCTGGGCACCACACTTTAGGAAGGATGTCAAGGCTTTGGAGAGGGTACAGAGGAGGCTTACCAGGATGATACCAGGGATGAGGGTTTTCAGTTATGTGGAGAGATTGGAGAAGCTGGGGTTGTTCTCCTTGGAGCAGAGAAGGTTAAGGGGAGACCTAATAGAGGTATTCAAAATTATGAAGGATTTAGATAGAGCAAGTAGGGAGAAACTGTTTCCTCTAGCAAGTGGGTCAGTAACCAGAGGTTATAGATTTAAAATAATTGACAGAAGAACTAGAGGGAAAATGAGGAGAAATTTCTTCACACAGAGGGTTGTTAAGATCTGGAACGCACTACCTGAAAGGGTGATGGAAGCTGATTCCATAGGAGCTTTCAAGAGGCAATTGGACATGTACTTGAAGAGGACTAATCTGAAGTGCTATGGGGTGTGGGACTAAATTGGACAGCTCTTTCAAAGAGCCAGCACAGGCATAACGGGCCGAATGGCCTCCTTCTGTGCAGTAAGATTCCATGATTCTATGCTGTTTCAAAGTCTTGCTATCAACCAATAAACTCTTTTGAACTCAGATTTTCATACTAACTGAACAATGCTACTTTCATCATCCAAATGAAAGATACTAAGTATACAAATATCCATATAAACAACTGAGGAATTAGACAAAATTGATCCCATCACATCAGGGACATCCATTTTTCATATGCAAAGATTCTCACTCATTACACGTTTCCAGACAAATGGGTTTTTAACAAGAAATTCACAATGCAAAAACAATCCATTCATCCAGATTAGCAAACCAATCAAAGACTCATTTTGCTAACTTGAATTTGAGCCACCCTCTGAACTCTACTTTAAATGAAACAAGCAAAATCTACACATTTATGACACTTTGATTAATAGTGTAAATTTTGCATTACCTAGATGCACCAGGATTTAGATGAGTGTGACATAATAGGATCGCTGTACTCAATTTCTACTTTTGCAGAAACAAACTGTGTATAAGTGCAAACGTAAATAAAAAGATTACAGAAAGTGTTTCTTACATTAAAATATGAATTCTGGACTTGAATGCAGTATTGTTGATATTGTCAAAAGTAGTCAAAGTATTTCACCAGCTACACCCACTTCAAAGCTAAGATGACTCACCATTCGACTTAGATACTAACAGTTTATAACAGAAATAATTGCAAAAAATCCAAGTCTAAATTGTGTACTAGACCAATGTTTAAAAAGTCTTTCACAGCCACTGACCATAATGGATTAGGATAAAAATACAATTAAAGTAATTTATTGGAGAATAGTACCTTACTATCACTACCACACGTGAATTTAATTAACAAACTTAAATTATGTCATTCGTACATCACACTGCAGACAATACCAAAAATTTACACACTATGTAGGCTTCTGCACACACTTGTAAGTCCAAGAATGCACCTTGGAGTACAGAGAGGACAATTACACTTGAAATATTTATGTATCCTAGGGTAATTATTAAATATAGAAACACTTTACAGGGGTGATTCTGTAGTCACAGCAAGAGTGAGTGTTCCCTGTGAGTGTGGCTCCCTGGTGGGGATGCAAGATTACAGAAACATTCTAATTCTCAACTATTTCTCTTATATATGTATCTGATATAAAGTTTGCCTTTCTTGGGCTGGTCCTGGGTAGGCATGGTCAATTTATCCACAAATAAAATTTAACCAAGATTTATTTTTATTTAAAATTTTGCATTTTCAAAACAAATAATTTTTTTCACAATTTATTACTCTAGTTAGCATTTTGAAGAATATTTCTAAAACAGAAAAATGTGGGGTTAAGTTGGTTTAAAAAGAAATGTATGATTTTAAACTATCATA
The DNA here is from genome assembly GCF_035084215.1 of Heptranchias perlo. NCBI lineage: Eukaryota > Metazoa > Chordata > Chondrichthyes > Hexanchiformes > Hexanchidae > Heptranchias > Heptranchias perlo. The sequence continues at coordinate 114,251,761 of NC_090327.1, read as the reverse complement.
TTTTTAATAACATTGAGGAAAATATTGAGCACATGATCAGCAACAAAAGTACAGGAATAACTTCGAACACTTATCTAATGAAACCCAGGAAGTATTGACTAATAAAGCTTGCATTCTACAAAATAACATGTGAATTATCAGAGTTGAACTTGAACTGTGAGAGTTTAACTTAGCCTGTAATGTTGCAAAAGCAAAATTACATTTAAATAAAGTAGAATTTGGGATATTGGAGGTGAGTGGTCACTGCTTAACAGGAATACGTTTGAATTTGGCAATAGTTTATCATCTGTATTCCCTTTAAACAATTTAATAAAACAACAATTTGCTGGTACGTTAATTATGACGTTGACATCAATGTGCACGAACAATGATCCATGACATCATACACTGTCATGATATTGGGTGGGGAAAGGGATGTTGTATACTGTGCAGTATTTGATTTTTTAAAATTTTATCCATCATCAATATTACTGTGATGTGGAGATGCCGGTGATGGACTGGGGTGGACAAATGTAAGGAGTCTTATAACACCAGGTTATAGTCCAACAGCTTTATTTGAAATCACAAGCTTTCGGAGGCTTCCTCCTTCGTCAGGTGATGAAGGAGGAAGCCTCTGAAAACTTGTGATTTCAAATAAAGCTGTTGGACTTTAACCTGGTGTTGTAAGACTCCTATCAATATTACTGTCATCTAATTAGCTATTTCTTATAAACATATTTATATATTACTAGTATGTTGAAAGTCTTGCATACAGTGTGCACTTCCTTTAAGTGTCACAATAAACATGCCACACTTTCTTGATAACAGCGCTATTGTTATAAAACAGCATACCCTCTGACTCACTGTGAGCAATCGTACAGAAGATCAGCTAGTAAAATAGTATAAGTCTTGCGTCTAGCTCACTTCCCTTTTGTCACACTTATTTCCTGTAATATCACAATTTTGCTGCAACACTTTTGCCATTATGTTTTGTTAACTGTCTCAAAATAAAACAGCAGCAAATGAGAACTGAAGAGGTTAGGAATGTATGGATGAAAGAGAGAAAGCAGCTGGAAAACTGCTAATGAGAAGCTACTGACAACTTATGGAAACAACCAGTCCTGAACTAGGCAGGAGAATCTATCAATAAAAGAAAGAAGGTGAATCAATCAAATTACTCAAAACACTTTTTGAAAACAATTCAATGCACCCATTCTTTTCTCAGTAACTGAAATTTCTAATGTTCAAAATAAGGTTTTGAAACAAAACAAAAACATTAAAATATTACATATTTAACAGCAACATGATTACATTTACCCACTGAATTATCTTTTGTGTTTTTTTAATACCTTCATTTAAAGTTTTTACTTCAAGGCCTAAGCCCATCCCAAAGCCTAAGCTTTGACTGGATATTTCCCCCCCAGAACAGTGGAAGGAAATTACCAATCACGTCCATGCACTCGTAGTGTTTGCAGTTTGCAGAATTCATCAATGCTTTCACTGAGTTGAAGCAGAAGACTGTCTCCCCTCATCCTGTGGGGAATTGTGAATTTCTTTACTTTTTTCAAAAGATAAGAAACAAACTAGTCATTGGATTCTTAAAGCTTTATTTCAGGTAAATTTCACATTGAAAATATGGCTCCTTTTCTATTATAAACTGCACAATATTTTCTGTTAGGTAGCTAGAGAACTCCTGTGATTAACAGCATCTGTGGTTTCTTTTGTTCACATTTAGAATGCAAAACAAAGCCTGCTTATCGAGAATGGATTTATTTTTCTCAGGGAAATGTTGAAGAAGAATTCAGTTTCTTTTACTTAGTGTTTTAAATCTAACTGAAAGATAAATGTGAATTATTAGATTCCTCCTGATTGGCTGATGTCCATCCCATTCTTTATTTTGGCTCCAAGTGCAGTTAAAACTTTCCACTTCTGAGGAAAACAATAAACCAAAAGATAATTTTTGTTTATCAAAATTTATGTTTATTAAAGACTGGGTAGTCAGCAAACATACTCATATTGCATCAAGTCCTACAAGGCAGGTATTTAAAAGCAGGAACCAGGTGATGACAGAGAATGTGGTGGCGATGGGGTGTCTGATGGCCCAAATGGAGCCACAAGTGTATCATTACTGCCAAACCCTGGCATCCCAATGCTCCTGTACCACCCTCTTCTTCCTCGACCTCAGAACCCCTGTCCCAAGAGATTATTCTGCTCACAGAACCCCTTGCCCATGCCCACAAAATTCTATCTGCCTTCTCAGACACTGAAATGACCCCCAGTGCTCCCCAACCCCAGGATCCCACTCAGTGCTCTCTGGCTCCAAGACCACCCTTAATGTTCTCCATTCCTGAGACCTACCCCAATGCTCTCAGGTCCCCTCTCCCTCCTAACCTCAGGAGTTCCCTCCTAATGCTTCCAGGTCCTTCTCAAAGTTCTATGAGACCCCATCAGACTATTTTCAGACTTCAGGCCCCCTTCCCAGTGTTCCTAGATCCCACGAACAGCCTCAATGCCAAACAATCAGTGCCCCTGATGGTACCACTTGGTATAACATCCCTGTTTTTATAAAACCTCCAACTCACCTTGAACAGTGCCATGAAACATTGGCTGGTAATAGATTAAAAGTCTTGCATATATCATGTACTTCCTTTAAGTGTCGTATTTACTTCCTACAGTGCAAATTTGTTACTCCTGTTTCTGTCATGCTATTTCCATCACATCTATCCTTCATGATTAACCCTACCAATTCATTTTATTTACCGCTAATTAAGTCAATCAAACTTGGTCTCCAAGGTAGGCATCCTGTTGAGACCTTCCAGCTCTGTCTCCAAGGCAGATGGTTCTGTGGTGCTGTTGCTCAAGCACCACCCTTCTTGGAGCTGCTAAAATTGAGCCTGTGGCTCCTGGCTGCTGCCATCTCTCAAGATTGCTGTTCTCCTCCCCCACTGTGTGATCAGACAGCCCCGCTGCAACTGGACACTGAACCTGACCCAACTTCCAGTCCTAAGGCTCTCACAGCTGCAGTTAGAAAAAAGGCGTTCCCAATCGATGCCTGATAGGTAGCATGTAGGTTGCAGCTAATTACTGATTTTAAATGCACTAAAAGTGCTTAAAGTTATTTAAGCTTTTTTAAATTCAATAAATGCAACCTACCTGCAATTGGAACATCTTCCCTTCTATCTTCCTTTATATTCTCAGGTTTTAATAAGTTAAGAGATAAAACTAACCAAATATTTAAATGAACATTTAGCAAGTAGAAAATAACTCCTGAAAGTTTATTCGCCCTCAATTATAGGCTCAAAATAAAATTTCTAGCATAACACAAAAGAAAATCTTTCACAATGACATGATTAAATTTACATGTAAAGTTGTCTTCTGTGTTTTTGAGTAGCTTCATTTATATTATACATGAATGTTTCAACCTAGGGTTGCCAACCCCGGTTGTGCTATATTCTGTGAAATTTCATCACATGACCTCCTGCCTTCAAGTATCCCATCTCCATCTTTGGTTGCCCAACATGTCAATCCTCACAGCAATTGGTCAACAATGGTGGTTACAATACCCACAATCCTCTGCCCTCCAGAAACTGCTCCATTCATCACATGGTTTTATCAGTTTGAGCGCACATGTGCCAGGGCAACATTGCATCCTGTACAAGTTGTGGCCCTGCTGTTTGTGAGAAATGGAAGAAAAAATGTCCAGGTTTCTCGCAGGAGTGTCTAGGAGATCAATCTTTCACCAGGGAGATTTGACAACACTACCTGATTCTCTTAAAAGCTTGAACTTCATATTTTAACCCAGAGCTTTCACTTTGCCAACTGAAGAAAGGTGCCATAATCTTAGCTTTTGCAGTGTGCACAATTTTCCAGCAGACATTAGATGCACAGTCTGTGGACTGGAAGGATGTTTCTCTTCAGGCTGTTTTTCCAAATGATTTGAAGAAATGTTGAGAATTTCAAAAGCTTTCTTTAAGGTAAAATTTCAATGAAACTAATTATCAACTGTTTTTTTTACTTCAGAGAGGTTGTCTCAGACAGTGAAAGCAAGTGAAAGAAAAACAGAGACAAGTGGTGATTGTATTACCTGCTCTTTCTTTTTCTCCTTTTGAATTCTGAAACAATCATCGTTCACAGAAAAATATTTATTTTCTCAGTGTAAAAATATAAATGTGCCTTTGTACAGGCTACAATTAATTTGTTTTTAAAGTTGATTTGTAAATGTTGAAAGAAGAATTTAGAATTTTTGTCAGATGAACTATTAGGAAGTATATATATATTTACTTCAGAGTGAGAGGCTACCTTAGACACAAACACAGAGACAGAAAGAAATATAATAATTAGAACAGCTGTGCTTGAATTGTTTATTCTTAGAATTGATTTCTTTACAGAAACATTTAATTATGCAGCTGTGTTATTTATTTGCCCAGCTACAGTGGGTAAGGGAAATCAAGCTTTTTTTGAGCAAACATATTTCACATTAAAATCTTTGTGGCAGCTACTAAACCCTAGAACTTGCTTTGCTCCCCCATGCTGCTAAATATCCAAATTCCTTCCCCCTGCCCCACTGTGCTGCAAAACCTCAGGAACACCCCCTCCCATGGCCAAACTTCCAGTCATCACCCTAGTTCTGACAAAATTTAAGGCCATCCCCTTTGCTAACAAAGTCTTCATTCTTCCAGTATTACTAACCCTCACAGCCTCTCTTCCCCAGGGATGCTAAACTCTTTGTACCTTCCTCAAAGCTGGAATATCTTGCCTACCATTTTGCTCCCGAAAATCTCTCTCTTCCTTTGTGCCACCATTGATGATCGTGTTTTCGGCCACCCGAGCCTCATGCACTGGAATTTGCTCCCTAACCCCCCCACCCCCATCTCTCGACCTCCCTCTCCGTCTTTAAGACCCTCCTTAAAACACACCTCTTTTGGTCACCCCTAATATCCACCTTTTGCTCAGTGTCAATTTTTGTCTCATTACGTCTCTGTGATGTGTCTTATGCTGTTTTTCTACATTGAAGCTGCTATATTAATTGCAAATTGTTGTTTTCTCATCAGCTATTACAGTGATCAGGTGTCCTACTGACAATACAATATACATTCAGCAAGTACAGTCGGTGAGCTGAACATTACAACAGCTGATGAGAAAATTATAGCTAAATAAGGATTTGGCAGGATGGGGTATGCAGTGACTCTGGTGGCCAGGGATGGGCTATGAATGACTCCAATGGAGTTGAGGAAGAATGGGCTACTTCACAGCCTCCCTGCTTGCTCGTGTGCCCAACCTGATTGGTTCTCTACCTTGCTTCTTGACTTGCATGTTTGGTTGCCTAACCCAAATGCATCCTGGATCATTCATTCAAAGCGCCTCCTGCTGCCAAAGTGCTTTCAAGTCTGCCTGCCTTGACAGCTTTATCGTCCACCCATTTGCCCACCATCCCAAGTGCTTACCAAACTACCTGCCTACACATCTATAGTGCTTCCTGGCTCACTCTCCAATCCCACGTGTTGTTTGGCCAACCTGTTTGCTCATCCACACAGCCTGACTGCTTCTCAGCCCACTTGCACCAAGTGCTTCTTGACCCCATCTCCTCAACCATTCATGCCAACTATTTCTGGTCTCTGCAAGTGCATCCTGGGCCTGCCAAGATGTGAAAGAGACTGAGATGATAGAGGAAGAGAACACTGCTCTTTTTGATATATATTAATGACCTGGGCTTGGGTATAGATGGTATAATTTCAAAGTTTGCAGCTGACACGAAACTCGGGAATGTAGTAAACAATATGGAGGATAGCAAAAGACACATAGTAAAAGACACATGGCAGATGAAATTTAATGCAAAGAAGTGTGAAGTGATACATTTTGGTAGGAAGAATGAGGAGAGGCAACATAAATTAAATGGTACAATTCTAAAGGGGGCACAGGAACAGTGAGACCTGGGGTGTATGTACACAAATCTTTGAAGGGACTGGACAAGTTGAGAAAGCTGTTAAAAAGGCATATGGGATCCTGGGCTTTATTAATAGAGGCATAGAATACAAAAGCAAGGAAATAATGCTAAACCTTTGTAAAACACTGGTCAGGTGTTCAAAATCATGAACAGTTTTGATAGAGTAAATAAGGAGAAACTGTTTCCAGTGACAGAAGGGTCGGTAACCAGAGGACACAGATTTAAAGCGATCGGCAAAAGAGCCAGAGGCGACATGAGGAAACATTTTTTTATGCAGTGAATTGTAATGATCTGGAATGCGCTGTCTGAAAGGGTGGTGGAAGCAGATTCAATAGTAACTTTAAAATGGGAATTGGATAAATACTTGAGGGGAAAAAATTTATAGGGCTATGGGGAAAGAGCAGGGGAATGGGACTAATTGGATAGCTCTTTTGAAGAGTCGGCACAGAATGATGGGCCAAATGGCCTCCTCCTGTGCTGTACCTACTATGATACTATGAAAAGAGTGCAGGAGATAATGGAGACGACCAAAACTGAAGGATAACTAAAGAGGAGAGCAAAGGAGAGCATTAGGGTAAAGGAAAAGAACTAAAGGATAGAGCAAGAGAGTGAGAAGTGATGGAGCTGTGTTAAAAGGTAAAGAAGCATAAAAATGAGAGCGCAAGATAAGGCAAGAGAGTTGAGAAGTGAATAAATAGGACAAGAGTAAAAAATGAAGGAGAGTAAGTGAGCTAGAAGTAAAGGAAAGAGAGAAAGGAAATTAAGTGATGGAGAAGTGAGAAAGATATTTTTTGCAGACTTAACAGTACTAGTAGTTATCTTTAGCTAGAGGGACACAAGAAGCTGAGAATTTTTTGGTGGAACTTGGCCCAAAAAAGTTTGAGAACTACTGAATTGGGAAGTATAGCTAATACTGAGGAGGACTGCGACAAAATACAAGAAGACTTTAATAAACTTGCAGAATGGGAGTATAATTGGCAAATGAATTTCAATATAGATAAATGTGAGGTGGTGCATTTTGGTAGGAAGAATAAGGAGGCCACATACTCTTATTGAAAAATAAGAGTCTAAATAGAGAGGGGAACAAAGGGATCTCGGGGTACAGATAAACAAATCACTAAAAGTACCAACACAGGTGAGTAAGGCAAGCAAAGCACTGGGGTTCACTTCTACAGGGATAGAATTGAATTATGTTAAGCTCATATAGAACCTGGGTTAGACCATACTTGGAGTTCTGTGCACAGTTCAGGTCACCATATTACAAAAAAGGATGTAGAGGCACTGAAGAAGGTGCAAAAAAGATTTACAAGGCTGATACCAGGTTACAACAAGCTGGGGCTCTTTTCTGTAGAAAAGAGAAGGCTAAGGGGTAACCTTATAGAGATCTTTAAAATTGTGAAGGGATTTGATAGGGTAGATGTAGAGAAGACTTTCCACTTGTGGGGGAGTTCAAAATTATAAGATAGTCACTAATAAATCCAATAAGGAATACAGGAGAAACTTCTTTACCCAGAGAGTAGTTAGAATGTGGAACTTGCTACCTCAAGTAGTAGTTGAGGTGAACAGCATAGATGCATTTAAGGGGAAGCTACATAAGCACATGAGGGAGAAAGGAATATTAGGATATGCTGACAGGTTTAGGTGAAGTTTGGTGGGAGGAGGCTCATGTGCAGCATAAACACTGGCAAAGACCAGCTGGCCCGAATGGCCTGTTTCTGTGCTGCAATTTAAATGTAAGCACTTTCCAGACATTTATAAACAGTTAACAAGCCCCTAAATGGTTTAATTTCTCACTCTACTTTTGTTAGTTACATGTGAACTCCTAATACACTGGGAAATCAATTACCGGTGAGAAAAAACATAGTTTTTGTAAATTTACTGCAAATATCAGTTTTCCTCACCCGTTCACTCACTTTAAAAAAAAAATGTTATGCTTTACACCACGAGGAAATACACTCCGGGTATGTTTGCAAGCCGTATTGGTCTCGCTGAGCGTAAATGCCACTTCTAAAAAAAATCCCTGGCATTGACAACTCTGTTAGCAGCAGGAGTAAAAGATTGTCTTCGTTTCCAAAGTCCCCACCACCACCACCACCCGCCTTGATCCCCACGTCTGAAAACCGTTTTCAGCTTTCCATTGCAGGATTGTTTTTGAGCGCCGTCATCCCTCTGTAACACTGGCGTGTGTGTAGTGTGTGCGCGCTGGGCCGAGCCAGCGCTGCCGGGTCCCCTTTAAGATTAGGCAGGCGGGAGGGCAGGAGGGGAGGCACATCTCCTCTGCCTGGCCGGGCTTTCTCTTTCTCTCTGTGGTCAATGTCTCCGACGCTGCGGCTGAGACCGAGGCTCAGCATCGCGCACATGGTTGTGGGAGAGCGGCACAAGGGAGAGGACTGAGAGAGGGAGAAGGGAGCAAGACTGGGTGGGTGGGGTGGGTGGGTGGGTGGGGGGGAGGTGGGAGGGTAGGGGGGTTAGAGGAGGGGCGCAGTTGCCGCTTACGGTCGGGCGGTAGGGCGGGCGGGCGGGCGTTGCAGGCGACAGACAGTTTTACGAGTAAAGAGGAGTGCGAAGCGGCGGCGGGCTGAGCGCAAGCGCTCTGAGGGAAATGAGCCTCCAGCAGCAGCTAGTCAGTGAGTGAGTCAGAGCAGCGATCGCATCACCACGGCTACTTCTGCACTCTCTCCAGTCACCTCTCTCTCTCTCCCTGCGCCTCACTCACGCTCACTCACTCACTCACTCTCTGTGTGGTGTGTGTTGTGTTGTGTTGTGTGCATCTGTCCCCTCTCTCTTGTCCGAACTGGCTCCCCATCGATACACCTCTCTATGTAACGGCTATCGATCCCTCTAAATAGCAACAGCTGGCAGTAACTGACCATGTCTCGGCGAAAGCAGAGAAACCCCAGGCAAATCAAACGTGAGTTAAAACAATCCTGCCGATGATGGTAGTGCCCGCGACTTGCTGAAATATGTTTTATTATTATTATTTCATTTGAGTGAAAGTTTGAGTTTTACGATCGCGATCGTTACACAGTTTGTGTCAGGCCTGGCTTGTGTAATAACATGCAATCTAATGCCAATGCTACTGTTGTATGTTTATTTTTTAAAAGTATGGAGATGAGTAATTGAAATTATACAAATGTAATTACGAATCTTAAAACCCACCGGGTTATACTGAATGGAAACTTTCTGTCAGCGAGGTTTGGTTGTAAATTGATACACGGAAGTATCATTTGTTCCTGCTCGTTACATTTATAATTTCCCCTAACATTGTGAAACTGGATTTTACGATCGCAATAGTTTTTGCTTGTGCGGTATTATATACTTTTAAATCT